>NC_090451.1:22111501-22231501 GCF_031143425.1 Pleurodeles waltl | reverse complement strand
TGACAGTGACAGGGGCTCTCCCAGACTTTGGCAGTGACAGGGGCTCTCCCAGACTTTGGCAGTGACAGGGGCTCTCCCAGACTTTGGCAGTGACAGGGGCTCTCCCAGACTTTGGCAGTGACAGGGGCTCTCCCAGACTTTGGCAGTGACAGGGGCTCTCCCAGACTTTGGCAGTGACAGGGGCTCTCCCAGACTTTGGCAGTGACAGGGGCTCTCCCAGACTCTGGCAGTGACAGGGGCTCTCCCAGACTCTGGCAGTGACTGGGGCTCTCCCAGACTGACAGTGACTGGGGCTCTTCCAGGCTGACAGTGACAGGGGCTCTCCCAGACTTTGGCAGTGACAGAGGCTCTCCCAGACTCTGGCAGTGACAAGGGCTCCACCAGACTGACAGTGACAGGGGCTCTCCCAAACTATGGCAGTGACAGGTGCTCTCTCAGACTCTGGCACGGACGGAGCTGTCCCAGACTGGCAGAGACAGGGCTCTCCCAGACTGACAGTGACAGGGGCTCTCCCAGACTGAGAGTGACAGGGGCTCTCCCAGACTGAGAGTGACAGGGGCTCTCCCAGACTGAGAGTGACAGGGGCTCTCCCAGACTGAGAGTGACAGGGGCTCTCCCAGACTGAGAGTGACAGGGGCTCTCCCAGACTGACAGTTACTAGGACTTTCCCAGACTGTCAGAGACAGGGGCTCTCCCGGGCTCTGGCGGTGACAGGGGCTCACACAGTGACAGGGGCTATACCAGACTCTGGCGGTAACAGGGACTGTCCCAGACTGACAGGGGCTGTCCCAGATTCTGACAGTGACAGCGACTCTCCCAGACTCTGACAGGGGCTCTCCCAGACTCTGATAGTAACAGCTGCTCGCCCAGACTGGCAGTGACAGGGGCTCTCCCAGACTTTGGCAGTGACAGGGGCTCTCCCAGACTTTGGCAGTGACAGGGGCTCTCCCAGACTTTGGCAGTGACAGGGGCTCTCCCAGACTTTGGCAGTGACAGGGGCTCTCCCAGACTTTGGCAGTGACAGGGGCTCTCCCAGACTCTGGCAGTGACTGGGGTTCTCCCAGACTTTGGCAGTGACAGGGGCTCTTCCAGGCTGACAGTGACAGGGGCTCTTCCAGGCTGACAGTGACAGGGGCTCTCCCAGACTTTGGCAGTGACAGAGGCTCTCCCAGACTCTGGCAGTGACAAGGGCTCCACCAGACTGACAGTGACAGGGGCTCTCCCAAACTATGGCAGTGACAGGTGCTCTCTCAGACTCTGGCACGGACGGAGCTGTCCCAGACTGGCAGAGACAGGGCTCTCCCAGACTGACAGTGAGAGGGGCTCTCCCAGACTTTGGCAATGACAGGAGCTCTCCCAGACTGTCACTGACACGGGCTCTCCCAGACTCTGGCAGTGACGTGGGCTCTCCCAGACTGACAGTGGCTCTCCCAGACTGACAGTGACAGGGGCTTTCCCAGACTGACAGTGACAGGGGCTTTCCCAGACCGACAGTGACAGGGGCTCCCTCCAGCTCCTGCAGTCTAGGGGCGCCCCCCACCCTCCCTCCTATGAGCTTCAGACACGTCTCCTCCATCAGTAGCCCTCTGCTGCCCCCTGCTGTCCAGAGCCCAGAGTGTCAGGGGCTCTCCCAGACTCTGGCAGTGACAGGGGCTCTCCAAGACTGACAGGGGCTCTCCCAGACTCTGGCAGTGACAGGGGCTCTCCAAGACTGACAGGGGCTCTCCCAGACTCTGGCAGTGACAGGGGCTCTCCTAGACTGACAAGCACTCTCCCAGACTATGGCAGTGACAGGGGCTCTCCCAGACTCTGGCAGTGACAGGGGCTCTCCCAGACTCTGGCAGTGACAGGGGCTCTCCCAGACTCTGGCAGTGACAGGGGCTCTCCCAGACTCTGGCAGTGACAGGGGCTCTCCCAGACTCTGGCAGTGACAGGGGCTCTCCCAGACTACGGCAGTGACAGGGGCTCTCCCAGACTACGGCAGTGACAGGGGCTCTCCCAGACTGACAGTGACAGGGGCTCCCCCGGACTCTAGCCGTGACAGGGTCTCTCCTAGACTGACAGTGGGAGGGGCTCTCCCAGACAATGGCACTGACAGGGGCTCTCCAGAATGTCAGTGACAGGGGCTCTCCCAGACTGACAGGGGCTCTCCCAGACTCACAGTGACAGGGGCTGCCTCCAGCTCCTTCAGTCCGGGGGCGCCCCACATCCTCCCTCCTATGTGCTTCAGGCACTTCTCCTCCATCAGTAGCCCTCTGATGCCCCCTGCCGTCCAGAGCCCAGAGCGACAGGGGCTCTCCCAGACTCTGGCAGTGACAGGGGCTCGCACAGACTCTGGCAGTGACAGGGGCTCTCCAGACTGACAGTGACAGAGGCTCTCCCAGACTGTCAGAGTCATGGGCTCTCCCAGACTGAGAGTGACAGGGGCTCTCCCAGACTGTCAGAGACAGGGGCTCTCCTAGACTGTCAGAGACAGGGTCTCCCAGACTCTGGCGTTGTCAGGGGATCTCCCAGACAATGGCAGTGACAGGGGCTCACATAGTGACAGGGGCTCTCCCAGACTGACAGTGACAGGGGCTCTCCCAGACTGACAGTGACAGGGGCTCTCCCAGACTGACAGTGACAGGGGCTCTCCCAGACTGTCAGAGACAGGGGCTCTCCCAGACTGTCAGAGACAGGGGCTCTCCCAGACTCTGGCAGTGACAGGGGCTCTCCCAGACTCTGGCAGTGACAGGGGCTCTCCCAGACTCTGGCAGTGACAGGGGCTCTCCCAGACTCTGGCAGTGACAGGGGCTCTCCCAGACTCTGGCAGTGACAGGGGCTCTCCCAGACTCTGGCAGTGACAACTGTCAGTGACAGGGGCTCCCTGAAGCTCCTACAGTCCGGGGGCGCCCCCCACCCTCCCTCCGATGAGCTTCCGACACTTCTCCTCCATCAGTAGCCCTCTGCTGCCCCCTGCTGTCCAGAGCGCAGACAGACACTGGTGTGTGGGGCGCCTGGGACCAATCTCACCCCCTGGTCACACAGAACATCAAAGGCTATGCAAGGTCGCCATTGTTGTAAAATGTTATATTATCGATATTGTTACTAATTATATAAATAATAAAATGTAGGGTGATCGGCACTGGTGGAATGTCCTGCTGTGGGGGAGGGGGATGAGGGGGCACTACAACACTGTGTGTTACACAAGTGAACATTGTGTGTGTGCTGCGGTGTAGCGCCAGGACTCGTTCTTACGTGCTTTCTGGCGCTGAAGCAGTAATTCCATGACCCTCATGCATGACACATACAACTGTGTGTGCACAAAAGACACACAGGCCCATACTTTAGACGTGCCCAGCAGCCACTGTACCAGGGAGATCACTCATGACTGGCTTAACACACCCCACACATAGCTACACCCTACCACCCCCACCCAAAGTGAGGCACGTGGGGCTCATGCGCCTCCTGCCCCCACCCCTCACCAGTGTGCAGCACTCTGGGCTCATGTGCATCCTGCCCCCCAACCCTCACCAGTGTGCAGCACTCTGGCCTCATGCGCCTCCTGCCCCCACCCTTCACCAGTGTGCAGCACTCGAGACGCACGTGCCCCCCCCACCCCTCACCAGTGTGCAGCACTCGGGCCTCATGCGCCTCCTGCCCCCACCCCTCATCAGTGTGCAGCACTCGGACTCATGCGCCTCCCTCATTGCCCCTCACCAGTGTGCAGCACTCGGGGCTCACGCGCCTCCCTCCCTGCCCCCACCCCTCACCAGTGTGCAGCACTCGAGGCTCATGCGCCTCCTGCCCCCACCCCTCACCAGTGTGCAGCACTCAAGGCTCATGCGCCTCCTGCCCCCACCCCTCACCAGTGTGCAGCACTCGGAGCTCATGCGCCTCCTGCCCCCACCCCTCACCAGTGTGCAGCACTCGGGGCTCATGCGCATCCTGCCCCCCAACCCTCACCAGTTTGCAGCACTCGGGGCTCACGCGCCTCCTGCCCCCACCCCAGTGTGCAGAACTCGGGGCTCATCCGCCTCCTGCCCCCGCCCCACACCAGTGTGCAGCACTCGGGGCTCATGCGCCTCCCTCCCTGCCCCCACCCACCAGTGTGCAGCACTCAAGGCTCATGCGCCCCCTTCCCCCACCCCTCACCAGTGTGCAGCACTCAAGGCTCATGCGCCTCCTGCCCCCACCCCTCACCAGTGTGCAGCACTCGGGGCTCACGCGCCTCCCACCCCTGCCCCCACCCCTCTCCAGTTTGCAGCACTCGGGGCTCACGCGCCTCCTGCCCCCACCCCAGTGTGCAGAACTCGGGGCTCACGCGCCTCCTGCCCCCACCCCAGTGTGCAGAACTCGTGGCTCATGCGCCTCCTGCCCCCACCCCAGTGTGCAGCACTCAAGGCTCACGCGCCCCTCTCCCAGCCCCCCCTCACCAGTGTACAGCACTCGGGCTCATGTGCCTCCCTCCCAGCCCCCCCCTCACCAGTGTGCAGCACTCGGGGCTCATGCGCCTCCTGCCCCCACCCTTCACCAGTGTGCAGCACTCGGGGCTCATGCGCCTCCTGCTCCCACCCCTCACCAGTGTGCAGCACTCGCGGCTCATGCGCCTCCTGCTCCCACCCCTCACCAGTTTGCAGCACTCAAGGCTCATGCACCTCCCTCCCAGCCCCCCCCTCACCAGTGTGCAGCACTTGGGGCTCATGCACCTCCCTCCCTGCCCCCCCCTCACCAGTGTGCAGCACTCGAGGCTCATGCGCACCCTGCCCCCACCCCTCACCAGTGTGCAGCACTCGGGGCTCACGCGCCTCCCACCCCTGCCCCCACCCCTCACCAGTTTGCAGCACTCGGGGCTCACGCGCCTCCTGCCCCCACCCCAGTGTGCAGAACTCGGGGCTCACGCGCCTCCTGCCCCCACCCCAGTGTGCAGAACTCGTGGCTCATGCGCCTCCTGCCCCCACCCCAGTGTGCAGCACTCAAGGCTCACGCGCCCCTCTCCCAGCCCCCCCCTCACCAGTGTGCAGCACTCGGGCTCATGTGCCTCCCTCCCAGCCCCCCCTCACCAGTGTGCAGCACTCGGGGCTCATGCGCCTCCTGCCCCCACCCTTCACCAGTGTGCAGCACTCGGGGCTCATGCGCCTCCTGCTCCCACCCCTCACCAGTGTGCAGCACTCGCGGCTCATGCGCCTCCTGCTCCCACCCCTCACCAGTTTGCAGCACTCAAGGCTCATGCACCTCCCTCCCAGCCCCCCCCTCACCAGTGTGCAGCACTTGGGGCTCATGCACCTCCCTCCCTGCCCCCCCCTCACCAGTGTGCAGCACTCGAGGCTCATGCGCACCCTGCCCCCACCCCTCACCAGTGTGCAACACTCGGGGCTCATGTGCCTCCTGCCCCTTGTAGAGAGCCATGCGGGCTCTCCTATACGTTGTATCTCGTAGGGTCAAGGGGCGGACTACGTGCCCAAGTTAATAAAAAGAGAACGGGGTCGGAAGACCCGGCAGTTCCTTAGAGAGCAGCCTTGGGTGTCGAGTGTAGTTGCTGCTGCCGCCGCGCCTGATTACTAACATTCTACAGTGGCGACGAAGCGGGATCAAAACTCTGCACTTCAGCGCGTCCGCTTCAGACGATCCCGACGGCAGAGCCAGGGCGCTGCTGTGTGCACGCAGTCAGTGGTACTTACGCGCCAAAAAATAAATAAACACTCAAGCGGCGAACGGACTCCGGCGCGGGCTACCTCGTTGAGGCACCGGGGGCGGTAGAAGGACGCACCAGCCCGCTGCCGTCAATTGAGTGCCCCAGGACGGCAGAAACGTCCCTCATCCCTTGTGGCCCTGTGCACGAGGACCTGCTCAGGTGCCCAGAAAACTGCCGGTCAGCACACTGGATGCACGTGCTGAGAGACGCTGTGACACAGAGGGGTACTGTTGTTTCCCCTCTTCTCTATTTGCCCACATTTCTTTCACCGTGGGGGTCCTGGAGCAGGGGCACACACGCCCGTTTTTGCTGCATCCCGACTCTGTGCTCCTGTGCAACCAGTATCACAGGCGAAGAGGGGCTAGGACAGCACAGAGTGCGACCAAAGAGAGACAGCACAGCTGGAGGGGCCCCTACATCCGACCGAGTGACGACCTGCGGAGGATAACACCCTGCAAGGGAGAGATACCGGGTAGAGGAAGCATTGGCCATATTCCCTCAGGAAGTGAGCAATACAGGTCACGTCAGACCATGAGCTCACCAGAGCAGCAAACTCCACCTGCGCCAGCGGGAGCCCACTCGTCAGTGGCGGCATTACCCCCTTTCAGTCAGCTTGCAGATACGGCGACAGCCGCCCCACGGTGGCGCCTCTGGCTTGGCCGCCTGGAGAACTACTTTTGCGCCACACGTGAAAAAGATGGTGCCGTGCGCAGATCGCTAATGCTACATATGGGAGGTGATGAGCTACACAAGCTGTTTGACTCTCTGACACCGGAGGCCCAACGGATTTCGATGCTGCGGTAACGGCGCTAAACAAGCATTTCGACCCTCAACTCAACCCCGACTATGAGAGGTTCAAGCTGCGCCAGGCCCAGTAGATGGAGACGGAGTCGGTCGACATGTTCTACGCGAGATTGCGTAAGTTGGCCAGAATATGCGTAGGATTGAATCAGCACGAGGAAGTACGAGTGCAGATAATTCAAGGATACCGTTACAACATGTTGCGGAAATTGATCATGCGAGAGCCAGGGATATCCCTCGACGAGATCCTCATCCTGGTGCGCTCACATGAACTTTCCACCAGGTGTGTGAGTCGCATGCCGAATATATCCTCAAAGACTTTTCCCAACCATTCACAGGGCTACGGAAACTCAAAGGCAAGCAAGTGAAGCTACATATCGTCGGGACAGTGACGCCTGTGGCACTGAGACACCGAACGGTGCCCTTCCATCTGCGGCCGGCTGTGGAGGCGGAATTATTGATGTTGGAGAACCAAGGAGTGATTGAGAAAGTGGACGGGCCTACGCCCTGGCTCTCGCCACTGGTGATCGCACCAAAGCCAAAACAACCTGGGGCCATCCGCCTCTGTGTGGATATGCGCCTACCCAATCAGGCGATCAAGCGGGAACGCCACATCACACCCACGATGGATGGAATATCACCACCTTCTCCACCCACAGTGACGCCTGTGGCACTGAGACACCGAAGGGTGCCCTTCCATCTGCGGCCGGCTGTGGAGGCGGAATTATTGATGTTGGAGAACCAAGGAGTGATTGAGAAAGTGGACGGGCCTATGCCCTGGCTCTCGCTACTGGTGATCGCGCCAAAGCCAAAACAACATGGGGCCATCCGCCTCTGTGTGGATATGCGCCTACCCAATCGGGCGATCAAGCGGGAACGCCACATCACACCCACGATCGACTGAATATCACCACCTTCTCCACCCAAGTTGGACCCCGACGGTTCATAGGGCTGAATTTTGGAGTCTCATCTGCAGCAGAGGTGTTCCAAAACGTCATAAGAGAGACGCTGTCTGGGCTGGCGGGGGTAATCAACTTAAGTGACGACACCCTGATCTTCTCGGAGACGAAGGAAGAACATCATCTCCGCCTTAAGGCCACCCTGCAAAGACTCTCACGATGTGGGCCTGATGTTGCACAAGAACAAATGTGCTTTCTATTGCTTATCCATCTACTTCTTTGGGTACATCTTTTCAAAGGACGGACTACAAGTGGATCCATAGAAACTGGAAGCCATCCGCCAAGCAACGACTCCCCAGAATGCCACAGAAGTCAGGAGTTTCCTGGGAATGGCCAATTACTGCGGAGGTTTTTATTCCCCAACTGGCCACAATGGCAGAACTGCTGAGACAGCTGACGAAGGTTTATCACAAGTGGGAGTGGACTGCCGATGCAGACAGAGCGTTCCAGGACATAAATGGGGCAATGCTGGACAAGGTGACCATGGCGTACTCCCACCCGGGGAAAAAGACAGAAGTGGTGGTGGATGCTTGCCTGGTGGGGCTGGGAGAGGTCCTAATGCAAGAACAAAATCCCCAAGAATGGACCCCGGTTGCATACGCCAACAGAGCCCTGTCGGCGGTAGAGATGCGGTATGCCCAAGTGGAACATGAGGCACTGGCAATCAGATGGGCGTGCAAACACTTCCATCTATACCTATATGGCCAGGAGTTTCAAGTTGTTACGGACCACAAGCCGTTGTTGTCTTTGTTTACCGGATCCCTAAGACTGGCTCCCCCGAGAATAGAGAGGTGGGCGGTCCTCCTACAGCCGTATCGGTTCACAGTCGTCTATCGCCCAGGGGTAAGTAACCCAGCTGACTATCTGTCGAGGCATCCCCAGGCAACACTCCCGGGGGTGCCGGAGAGCGAGGATGAAGACAAGATGGAGAGTTTTGTTAATCTGCTCATACAGGCGGCATGCCCGGTGGCCTTGACTGCGGCAGAGCTAGCAGAGGAGTCCAACAGAGACCGTATCATCACCCGTGCAAAGGGGGCCATGCGTTAAAAACGTTGGAAGTATTTTCTGGAAGGGATAAAAGCCTATGACTCTGAGGAACAAGTGGCCATGCAAGGACTGTGGAAAGTCAGAGTGGAATTGGCTTTCGGGGGTGATGGTCTCATGCTGCGAGATCAAAAAATAGTAATTCCCCACAGACTGTGAGACAGAGTGGGGAAGCTAGCACATCAAGGCCATCTTGGTGCAGCAAAAACAAAAGCGCAACTGCAAGCTAAGGTATGGTTCCTGGCCATGGACAAAAGGGTATACTTGTTCGTGGGGAACTGTCACTCGTGTGTCATAACAACTATTGAACCGCCCACCAACCCGGTGATTACTGAACCACCATGTTGCCAGCCTTGGTCAAAGGTGAGCATGGATTTCAGAAGTTTTCCAGATGGCAAACTAACCACAGGTCTGGTTGATTCGTTAACGAAATTTCCTATAATGAAGACGGTGGTCTCCACCTCGTTCGAGAACCTGAGACTAGTGTTGGGGGGAGCATTTGCTACCTTCGGCCTTCCAGATGAGATCCGGACCGACAACGGTCCCCCATTCCAAGGGCAGGACTTTAAAACCTTTCTGGATGAACTAGTCATACGCCATCGCAAAATAACACCCTAATGGCCGCAGGCAAATGGCGACGTAGAAAGATTTATGCGCACCCTGAATTGAGTGTTAAGAATCGCCATGGAAAAAGGAGATCGCGAAAGCAGCCTCCAACAATTTCTGCCTGCCTATCGTCAGACACCACACAGCACCACGGGGTGTGCTCCCGCTGCCCTGGTGTTTAAAGTCGCCCCGCATGACTGCATCCCTGCTGAAGCTTTGTGGGAACCGCCGGCACTGGATGAGGCCGCCACGCAACAACGGCGGAAACAAGCCAACGACCGAGCCAGGGCCCGAAGAATAACGCATGCTGGGACTTTCAGGTGGGTGACAAGGTGGTGGTGAGGAACCGACGCCCGGGAGGCAGGTTCACGACCCCTTTCGAGCCTGAAGTTTGGAGAGTGGTGCGAACCCAGGGTTCCATGGTAACTGCCCGACATGGTGAAAGGCAGGTGGCAAGGAACATTTTGCATTTCAAACGGGCGGGAGTGCCTGTGGATGATTGCCCTGACCTGAGGAAGAAGACACCGTCGGAGAGGCTGACCAGGAGATCAACGATGGGTCAGAAGGTCAAGAGTTGACCAGCCAGGTTGTACCCCAGCCCGCAGAGGAGTAGAGAGAAGCGAGGTTGAGTAGCCGAAGTGAGAGGTATCATCTTCGGCCCAACCCAGCCCCTAGCCAACAGCTTCGAGACTGTGCGTGCTAAGAGACACTGAAGCGGACAGAGACATGTACCCTGGCACGAATGGTGCCCAAAACAGACTGTGAACACCGGTGCCATCTACCTGGCCTGAAAGGCGGTTGGCCGACCATCACGGATGGTGATGGCGGGAAAGGTGTGGAGAACATTCATTGCTTTACAGATGTATCTCTATCTCTTTTCCTTTTTCTCTCGCTCTCTCTCTCTCTCCCTCATCCTATCTCTCTACCCCTGTTCTCTCCCTGTACTCTCTTCCCATGTTTCCATCTTTCTGTCCTGCCCTGTCCTGTTTTCTTACACCCTTACCAGCTGTCCTTTTGTTATTCTCACAGTTGTAGTTACAGCTAGTTCAGTTATGTTGGTTGTGTTGTAGAATAAAATCCTGGAGGGATGTAGAGAGCCACACGGGCTCTCCTATACTTTGTATCTCGTGGGGTCATGGGACAGGCTAAGTGCCCAAGTTAATAAAAAGAGAACAGGGTCAATGACCCGGCAGTTCCTTAGATAGCAGCCTTGTGTGTCGACGTGATTGATGCTGCCGCCGCGCCTGATTACTAACATTCTACACCCCTCACCAGTGTGCAGCACTCGGGGATCATGCACCTCCTGCCCCCACCCCACACCAGTGTGCAGCACTGGCGGCTCATGCGCCTCCCTCCCTGCCCCCACCCACCAGTGTGCAGCACTCGAGGCTCATGCGCCTCCTGCCCCCACCCCTCACCAGTGTGCAGCACTCGGGGCTCATGCGCCCTCCTGCCCCCACCCCACACCAGTGTGCAGCACTCGGGGCTCATGCGCCTCCCTCCCTGCCCCCACCCACCAGTGTGCAGCACTCGAGGCTCATGCGCCTCCTGCCCCCACCCCTCACCAGTGTGCAGCACTCGGGGCTCATGCGCCCCCCTGCCCCAACCCCTCACCAGTGTGCAGCACTCGGGGCTCATGCGCCCCCCTGCCCCAACCCCTCACCAGTGTGCAGCACTCGGGGCTCATGCGCCTCCTGCCCCCACCCCAGTGTGCAGAACTTGGGGCTCATGCGCCTCCTGCCCCCAACCCACACCAGTGTGCAGCACTCGGGGCTCATGCAGCTCCCTCCCTGCCCCCACCCACCAGTGTGCAGCACTCAAGGCTCATGCACCTCCTGCCCCCACCCCACACCAGTGTGCAGCACTCGGGGCTCATGCGCCTCCCTCCCTGCCCCCACCCACCAGTGTGCAGCACTCGAGGCTCATGCGCCTCCTGCCCCCACCCCTCACCAGTGTGCAGCACTCAAGGCTCATGCACCTCCTGCCCCCACCACTCACCAGTGTGCAGCACTCAAGGCTCATGCACCTCCTGCCCCCACCCCTCACCAGTTTGCAGTACTCAGGGCTCATGCACCTCCTGCCCCCACCCCTCACCAGTTTGCAGCACTCAGGGCTCATGCGCCTCCTGCCCCCCCCTTACTAGTATGCAGAACTCAGGGCTCATGCACCTCCTGCCCCCACCCCTCACTAGTGTGCAGAACTCGGGGCTCATGCGCCCCCTGACCCCACCCCACACCAGTGTGCAGCACTCGGGGATCATGCGCCTCCCTCCCTGCTCCCCGAGGCTCATGCGCCTCCTGCCCCCACCCCTCACCAGTGTGCAGAACTCATTGCTCATGCGCCTCCTGCCCCCCACCCCACACCAGTGTGCAGCACTTGGGGCTCATGCGCCTCCTGCCCCACCCCTCACCAATGTGCAGCACTCTGAGCTCATGCACCTCCCTCCATGCCCCCACCCCTCACCAGTGTGCAGCACTCGAGGATCACGCGCCCCCCTGCACCCACCCCTCACCAGTTTGCAGCACTCGGGGCTCTTGCGCCACCTGCCCCCACATCCGTGTGCAGAACTCGGGCTCATGTGCCTCCTGCCCCCACCCCACACCAGTGTGCAGCACTCTGGGCTCATGCGCTTCCTGCCTCCACCCCTCACAAGTGTGCAGCACTCAGAGCTCATGCGCCTCCCTCCCTACCCCCGCCCCACACCAGTGTGCAGCACTCAAGGCTCATGCGCCTCCTGCCCCCACCCCACACCACTGTGCAGAACTCACGGGTCATGCACCTCCTGCCCCCACCCCTCACCCGTGTGCAGAACTCAGGGCTCATTCACCTCCTGCCCCCCACCCCTCACTAGGGTGCAGCACTCGGGGCTCATGTGCCTCCTGCCCCCACCCCTCACCAGTGTGCAGCACTCGGGGCTCATGCGCCTCCTGCCCCCCACACCGGTGTGCAGCACTCGGGGCTCATGCACCTCCTGCCCCCACCCCACACCAGTGTGCAGCACTCGGGCCTCATTCACCCCCCCTGCCTCCACCACTCACCAGTGTGCAGCACTCGGGAATCATGCACCTCCTGCCCCCACCGCTCACCAGTGTGCAGCACTCAGGGCTCATGCGCTTCCTGCCTCCACCCCTCACAAGTGTGCAGCACTCGGAGCTCATGCGCCTCCCTCCCTACCCCCGCCCCACACCAGTGTGCAGCACTCGAGGCTCATGCGCCTCCTGCCCCCACCCCACACCACTGTGCAGAATTCAGGGGTCATGCACCTCCTGCCCCTACCCCTCACCAGTGTGCAGAACTCGGGGCTCATTCACCTCCTGCCCCCCACCCCTCACTAGGGTGCAGCACTCGGGGCTCATGGGCCCCCCTGACCCCACCCGCACCAGTGTGCAGAACTCGGGGCTCATGTGCCTCCTGCCCCCACCCCTCACCAGTGTGCAGCACTCGGGGCTCATGCGCCTCCTGCCCCCCACCTCACACCAGTGTGCAGCACTCGGGCTCATGCAGCTCCCTCCCTGCCCCCACCCACCAGTGTGCAGCACTCAAGGCTCATGCACCTCCTGCCCCCACCCCACACCAGTGTGCAGCACTCGGGGCTCATGCGCCTCCCTCCCTGCCCCCACCCACCAGTGTGCAGCACTCGAGGCTCATGTGCCTCCTGCCCCCACCCCTCACCAGTGTGCAGCACTCAAGGCTCATGCACCTCCTGCCCCCACCACTCACCAGTGTGCAGCACTCAAGGCTCATGCACCTCCTGCCCCCACCCCTCACCAGTTTGCAGTACTCAGGGCTCATGCACCTCCTGCCCCCACCCCTCACCAGTTTGCAGCACTCAGGGCTCATGCGCCTCCTGCCCCCCCCTCACTAGTATGCAGAACTCAGGGCTCATGCACCTCCTGCCCCCACCCCTCACTAGTGTGCAGAACTCGGGGCTCATGCGCCCCCTGACCCCACCCCACACCAGTGTGCAGCACTCGGGGATCATGCGCCTCCCTCCCTGCTCCCCGAGGCTCATGCGCCTCCTGCCCCCACCCCTCACCAGTGTGCAGAACTCATTGCTTATGCGCCTCCTGCCCCCCACCCCACACCAGTGTGCAGCACTCGGGGCTCATGCGCCTCCTGCCCCACCCCTCACCAATGTGCAGCACTCTGAGCTCATGCACCTCCCTCCATGCCCCCACCCCTCACCAGTGTGCGGCACTCGAGGATCACGCGCCCCCCTGCACCCACCCCTCACCTGTTTGCAGCACTCGGGGCTCTTGCGCCTCCTGCCCCCACATCAGTGTGCAGAACTCGGGCTCATGTGCCTCCTGCCCCCACCCCACACCAGTGTGCAGCACTCTGGGTTCATGCGCTTCCTGCCTCCACCCCTCACAAGTGTGCAGCACTCGGAGCTCATGCGCCTCCCTCCCTACCCCCGCCCCACACCAGTGTGCAGCACTCAAGGCTCATGCGCCTCCTGCCCCCACCCCACACCACTGTGCAGAACTCACGGGTCATGCACCTCCTGCCCCCACCCCTCACCAGTGTGCAGAACTCAGGGCTCATTCACCTTCTGCCCCCCACCCCTCACTAGGGTGCAGCACCCAGGGCTCATGTGCCTCCTGCCCCCACCCCTCACCAGTGTGCAGCACTCGGGGCTCATGCGCCTCCTGCCCCCCACCCCACACCAGTGTGCAGCACTCGGGGCTCATGCACCTCCTTCCCCCACCTCACACCAGTGTGCAGCACTCGGGCCTCATGCACCCCCCCTGCCTCCACCACTCACCAGTGTGCAGCACTCGGGCCTCATGCACCCCCCCTGCCTCCACCACTCACCAGTGTGCAGCACTCGGGAATCATGCACCTCCTGCCCCCACCCCTCACCAGTGTGCAGCACTCAGGGCTCATGCGCTTCCTGCCTCCACCCCTCACAAGTGTGCAGCACTCGGAGCTCATGCGCCTCCCTCCCTACCACCGCCCCACACCAGTGTGCAGCACTCGAGGCTCATGCGCCTCCTGCCCCCACCCCACACCACTGTGCAGAACTCAGGGGTCATGCACCTCCTGCCCCCACCCCTCACCAGTGTGCAGAACTCGGGGCTCATTCACCTCCTGCCCCTCACTAGGGTGCAGCACTCGGGGCTCATGGGCCCCCCTGCCCCCACCCGCACCAGTGTGCAGAACTCGGGGCTCATGTGCCTCCTGCCCCCATCCCTCACCAGTGTGCAGCACTCGGGGCTCATGCGCCTCCTGCCCCCCACCCCACACCAGTGTGCAGCACTCGAGACTCACGCACCTCCTGCCCCCTACACCTCACTAGTGTGCAGCACTCAGGGCTCATGCGCCCCCCTGCCCCACCCCGCACCAGTGTGCGGAACTCGGGGCTCATGTGCCTCCTGCCCCCACCCCTCACCAGTGTACAGCACTCGGGGCTCATGCGCCTCCTGCCCCACACCAGTGTGCAGCACTCGGGGCTCATGCACCTCCTGCCCCCACCCCACACCAGTGTGCAGCACTCGGGCCTCATGCACCCCCCCTGCCTCCACCACTCACCAGTGTGCAGCACTCGGGAATCATGCACCTCCTGCCCCCACCCCTCACCAGTGTGCAGCACTCGAGGCTCATGCGCCTCCCTCCCTGCCCCCACCCCACACCATTGTGCAGCACTCAAGGCTCGTGCGCCTCCCTCCCTGCCCCCACCCCACCCCACACCAGTGTGCAGAACTCGGGGCTCATGTGCCTCCAGCCCCCACCCCACACCAGTGTGCAGCACTCGAGGCTCATGCGCCTCCTGCCCACACCAGTGCTCACCACAGGCCCTTCCATACTTATGTCTCACCTGGTAGATTCTCATCAGTTGTAACCGAAGCCATTGCTGCTTCCTGTGCTCATGTCCACTCCCTCACATCATGTGTCCAGCTGGGGGGTCCGGGGATAGTTCAGTACATGTGACACGCCCTTCCATACTTATAAGTCTCCTGAACTGAACTGAAAGGCCAGGTCCTCCCTGGACCAGAAACAAGCATCCTGGGACCCCTTTGCACCTTATTTGGGCTCTTCTGCCAGGTATAGCTTGGTTCCAGTGGCACAGTGAGCACAGGACTGGCGTCTGGGCGTACCTGTCCCACTTAGGGCGTCATAGTGAAGTATTTAAAAAAGCGATGGATGCTTTGCTTGAATTAATCTCATTTGGGCTGTGCAGTACCTGTTGGAGTATGGTCAATACTTATTTGCATATGGCTGGGTCCAAACTGAGGTGGCGTAGTGTGAAAAATAACGGGCTAGGATGCGGCCCTAAGTAATTAGTGGCTGAGGTTAATTCAATCTTCCCAGCCACCACTTTTTGTATACTTCATTATAGAATATGCAGCACTTTCAGGGAGCTAGATTGTCGAATCCATTGAGGAAATATGTAAGGCCGCAGAAAACAAAACCAGAGGGTGAGCTGATAAGCTCTTCCAACTATGCGAGAGATTCCTAGGGTTAGAGAAAAATAGATATACTCCAAGATAGGAACAATCAAGCTCGAGTGCTCTTCAAAATATAATTTTATGCCATTGGATAAGGCAGACCACATGTTCCAGAATGCAAAGCGAAATCCTTAACCAGGTGGACTATTCACGCACATGCCAGGGAAACTTAAGAGCTCTGTTCAAATTGTGCTTTATTTATTTGCAGAACTTGAAGTGCAGACAGGGCTCCAGATGATCCTCCCTTCTCTCTGGCCCTGGTGGTATGCTCCACCTCCTCTGGATCCATTAGAGGTGAGTGAGCCAACGAAAGCTTGAGACAGGTGTGCGGCTCTGTCTCAGCTCGAGGTCCTCTTGGATGCTCGATTCCAAAAACGAGCCGAGCTTTACTACGATTTCTGCCTATCACTAACGCTCCAACCTGATGCGCCAATAATCAAAGAAAAAAAGCATTAACCTCAGATATAAAACAGATCTGAGAAAGAAATACACTTCTAGTAGCTGAAATGCACAACGTGAAAACGAGAACCTACGAGATTGATCCTAGCTTCCCTGATTGAACAGATTGTGATCATAGGTAATATTTTATTTCACCAAGCCGCCATTGAAGCCTGTTGAAATGCTTGAGTTCAGGGCGTGCACTATACAAACACTTCTCTTGTGTCTGGTTTAATAACATATAATGCTCCAGGTATAATAATCTACACGCAACAGCTGACCTGCCTGTTGAGTCACTAATGCCATGGCATGTGGTCAGGGGACGGGAACATGAATGTTTCTAAATTCTATGTCAGGACCGGAGGCTCAGATTATGCTTCTCTTTCTTTACTACTCAAAAAACAGCAGCCAATCACAAAACAGAAAAACTTCAACAACATTTCTCATTATGCTTAGCACAATATGTCCACCAATCACATCTCTCCAGACCCTACTAGAGTCCTTAACACCAACTTGAAATCCTCTTTTTTTGCTGCTCGAGCAGACAAGAAAAGTGCCTCTCATTTCCCTTGCAATTTTTTCTGTTTGAAAATACTGGTATACGTTTATTTCATACCTGACTGCGCCACGATCATTGTGTGACCAGCTGGCTCACAGGCTGCAGAGCTTCCGCCTTCCCGTGTGTTTCACCTCACTTCGGCCGGCTTGATCCTCAGCCGGGTGGTGGAATCAGCCGGGCGCAGAATAGCGACTTAACAGGTGAGTAATTGCAGCGCGTCACACGCTAGGTTGGATTTTGAAGGACTTCCCCTTCGACACGGCGTCAGCAATGGCCCGTAGCCTTTCCCTCATCAGGCTCGGGTGGAGAGCCGAGGACAAGCGCGTAGCCCAATTGGACTATCCTAGTAGGATTGGACTACGCGCTGTCCTACGATGATTTCTCCTCCTCCAACACGCTGACAGGATGCCGGGAATTGCACGCATTCTTGGCATTCCTGGCTTCCTGTCAGCACAGTAGATGCCGTATTCGGGCTGAAATAACAGAGTTGGCCCTGCATTAGAGCGGAGTGCACGCTCGTGGATTTTTTTATTTACCTCACCTCTGTGGCTCTCCAGATGTCCTCCTTTTTCAAGGGGGGCTGTAATAATTAATTGACAGCTATCGCTGAGGAGCTGGTCTATTTTTCATCGCACCAGGGGTGGATCCCCCTGGATATTGAGTTACTACTTGCATTAAACTTACCTTTAACATGACCGATTGGGTGCCCTTCGAGGAGGAGGAGTATGGGCAATACTTCGAAGATGGTCAGTTCATGGATGATGGTCTGTCTGTGGCAATCAACGCCTCGGTTCAGTCAGCAGGGCCCTCGCAGCTTCTCTCCCTCAGATTAGTCAAGCATTGACGGTGGCTCTAAAACCTATAACACAACAATTAGAGTACTTCGCTAAAAAACAAGGTATGGTTCCATTATCGGGGGCAGTTCGGCAGAAGGGAGCTCTTCTCTCCCCGTACATCTAAAGACGCCTCCCTCTCTTGGCCTCATGATGGAGCCATGGTAGCGCTACACCAACCCTCTGCGAATGATCATCAATATTGTTCTATCCCTTCCACCTCCAAAAGATTCCCGAGAGGTGCTCACGCTTCAGCAGATTCTGACCCCAGTGACTCTGATTCATCTCACTCCAGCACCTCCCTCCGCAAGTGTAAAAGATCAAGGAAGGCGGCTTCCTTGAAAGCGCAGGAGCTTACCCCCCTCCAACCTGTTTCAACTCAACCCGGAAGATATAGTGCATCCTCGTTCAGAAGATTGGGCCCCTGAGCAGGCGGTAGCGGAGTACTTGCATGATAAGCTGCACAAGAGCTTTGACAAGGAGGTCTGCAAAAGGTCGCAGGCTGCATGTTCTCGGCCCGAAATCCCAAATAAGGTGGCGGAAACGCCCAAGATTGATGCCAGCATGTTAACATTCCTGAAAAAATGTGCTAAAGATCCGAAGAAAGGGATCGACCGAGCCTGGCGCTCCTGCCAGGATAAGCTTCTGGATCTATAGGGCCATCTGGCAAAAATCCTTGAGATGGCTTTGAGAGCCAAAGAAACTGGCGCCTCTATCGACCCCCACACCCTGGCCGAGTGGACTCAGAGAGCGATAAGCCTGCGAGGCAACTCCAACTCCGCCATATTGTCAGAAAGGCACAAATCCATCCTCATGAAGATTGGCTCTAATTTGACGGAGCTTGCCGCTGCTGATGCGGGCCCCCTTGCCGAAAGTCACCTTTTCGGCGACAAATTCGTAAAAGATATTGCAAAGTAAATCACTACTTTTAGAACATTGGACAAGGCGCAAGCTAATTTTTTTTAAAAGTGTTTCACTCAGGCCTTTTTGTACGGGCTGGGAGAGGCAGGGGCCGCTCGTCAAGTCGAGCATACTTTCAGGGCTCCAAAAGAGGATCCTTTAATCGTGGTCAGGACTACACCCAGGTTGCACCTTCTTCCCCTCTTGCTTCCAACGGCACAGAGGCCAGCGAGGAGGTGCAAGGAATAGCACCCCAGCAGGTTTTTCAGTAGGTGAGACTTCTGGATTCCTTTATCACCCAGTTGGGGGGTCGAGTGCAATTCTGTCTACACAATTGGCACAGAGTGACTCAGGATGCATGGGTGTTGCAGGCTGTGTAGGGTTTTTGCTTAGAATTTACCAGACTCCACGTCAACGGACTCCTACTCCCCTCTGTGTTTTTCCCTACAAGAAGCCAATCATATAGCTCTAGAAATCCAGGCTTTGAGACAGAAACGGGCGTTGGCCTTTTGCGAACCCCATCTGGCTGGGTTTTGCAGCAACATTTTTCTTGTATAGAAGCGGGGTGGAGGACACCGCTTAGTGTTAAAGAGTTGCGATAGTGTCCAGGGGGGGGCAGGAGCCCAGGAAACCCCAGATGAAGGTGCAAGAAGGCTGCCTCTGGGTGGAAGAAGCCAAGGATTCTGCAACAACGAAAAGGGCTAGGAACTTCGCCTTTGGATGGAAGATGTCCCACTGCGTGCTGGAGGTTGCAGAAGTGTTTCCATGCAGAAATACTGCAAACGAGCCTTGCTAGCTGCAAGGGTCGCGGTAGAGGTTTTTGGGTGCTGCTGGGGACCAGGAAGGACTAGGATGTTGCCCTTGGAAGAGGAGACAGAGGGGGCACTCAGCAACTCAGAGAGCCCCCACAGAAGCAGGCAGCACCCGCAGAAGTACCAGAGCAGGCACTCAGAAGATTTGTGAACCGGAGCTGGCTCAGAGTCACAAAGGAGGGTCCCAAGATGTCGGAGTCTAAATCAGAGGGTTGAGCACTGCAGGACGGAGTGCTGGGGACCCAGGCTGGGCTGTGCACGAAGGAATCATTGGAAAAGTGCACAGAAGCCGGAGCAGCTGCAAATCATGCAGTACACAGGTTTGCAGTCTAGCGTGGGAAGGCAAGGACTTACCTCCACCAAACTTGGACTGAAGGATCACTGGACTGTGGGAGTCACTTGGATATAGCTCCTGTGTTCCAGGGACCATGCTCGTTGAGATGAGAGTGGACCCAGAGGACTGGTGATGCAGAAGTTTGGTGCCGGCGTTAGCAGGGGGAAGACTCTGTCAACCCACGGGAGATTTCTTTGGGATTTCCAGTGCAGGGTGAAGGGAGGCTACCCCCAGAGCATGCACCACCTGGAAACAGTCAAGAAAGCCGGCAGGATTAGGTGCTACAATGTTGCTGGTAGTCGTCTTGCTACTTTGTTGCGGTTTTGCAGGTGTCCTGGAGCAGTCAGCGGTCGATCCTTTGGTAGAAGGTGAAGAGGGAGATGCAGAGGAACTCTGGCAAGCTCTTCCATTCGTTAACTGAAGAATTCCCCAAAGCAGAGACCCTAAATAGCCAGAAAAGGAGGTTTGGCTACTAAATTAGGAGGATTGGCTACCAAGAGAGGTAAGAGCCTATCAGAAGGAGCCTGTGACGTCACCTGCTGGTACTGGCCACTCAGAGCAGTCCACTGGAGGAGCTCTGGGCACCCCCCTGGGAGGTGCTGGTCAGGGGAGTGGTCACTCCCCTTTCCTTTGTCCAGTTTCGCGCCAGAGCAGGGCTGGGGGATCCCTGAACCGGTGTAGACTGGCTTATGCAGAGATGGGCACCATCTGTGCCCAAGAAAGCATTTCCAGAGGCTGGGGGAGGCTACTCCTCCCCTGCCTTCACACCATTTTCCAAAGGGAGAGGGTGTCACACCCTCTCTCAGAGGAAGTTCTTTGTTCTGCCATCCTGGGCCAGGCCTGGCTGGACCCCAGGAGGGCAGATGCCTGTCTGAGGGGTTGGCAGCAGCAGCAGCTGCAGTGAAACCCCAGGAAGGGCAGTTTGGCAGTACCAGGGTCTGTGCTACAGACCACTGGGATCATGGGATTGTGCCAACTATGCCAGGATGGCATAGAGGGGGTAATTCCATGATCATAGACATGTTACATGGCCATATTCGGAGTTACCATTGTGAAGCTACATATAGGTAGTGACCTATATGTAGTGCACGCGTGTAATGGTGTCCCCGCACTCACAAAGTCCGGGGAATTGGCCCTGAACAATGTGGGGGCACCTTGGCTAGTGCCAGGGTGCCCACACACTAAGTAACTTTGCACCTAACCTTTACCAGGTAAAGGTTAGACATATAGGTGACTTATAAGTTACTTAAGTGCAGTGTTAAATGGCTGTGAAATAAACTGGACGTTATTTCACTCAGGCTGTGTAGGAAAGTACCATCTTGCCTGGCATGTTACCCCCATTTTTCACTGTATATATGTTGTTTTAGTTGTATGTGTCACTGGGACCCTGGTAACCCAGGGCCCCAGTGCTCATAAGTGTGCCTGTATGTGTTACCTGTGTAGTGACTAACTGTCTCACTGAGGCTCTGCTAATCAGAACCTCAGTGGTTATGCTCTCTCATTTCTTTCCAAATTGTCACTGACAGGCTAGTGACCATTTTTACCAATTTACATTGGCTTACTGGAACACCCTTATAATCCCCTAGTATATGGTACTGAGGTACCCAGGGTATTGGGGTTCCAGGAGATCCCTATGGGCTGCAGCATTTCTTTTGCCACCCATAGGGAGCTCTGACAATTCTTACACAGGCCTGCCACTGCAGCCTGAGTGAAATAACGTCCACGTTATTTCACAGCCATTTTACACTGCACTTAAGTAACTTATAAGTCACCTATATGTCTAACCTTTACCTGGTAAAGGTTAGGTGCAAAGTTACTTAGTGTGAGGGCACCCTGGCACTAGCCAAGGTGCCCCCACATTGTTCAGAGCCAATTCACTGAACTTTGTGAGTACGGGGACACCATTACACGCGTGCACTACATATAGGTCACTACCTATATGTAGCTTCACCATGGTAACTCCGAATATGGCCATGTAACATGTCTATGATCATGGAATTGCCCCCTCTATGCCATCCTGGCATTGTTGGTACAATTCCATAATCCCAGTGGTCTGTAGCACAGACCCTGGTACTGCCAGACTGCCCTTCCTGGGGTTTCTCTGCAGCTGCTGCTGCTGCCAACCCCTCAGACAGGCATCTGCCCTCCTGGGGTCCAGCCAGGCCTGGCCCAGGATGGCAGAACAAAGAACTTCCTCTGAGAGAGGGTGTGACACCCTCTCCCTTTGGAAAATGGTGTGAAGGCAGGGGAGGAGTAGCCTCCCCCAGCCTCTGGAAATGCTTTGTTGGGCACAGAGGTGCCCAATTCTGCATAAGCCAGTCTACACCGGTTCAGGGACCCCTTAGCCCCTGCTCTGGCGCGAAACTGGACAAAGGAAAGGGGAGTGACCACTCCCCTGACCTGCACCTCCCCTGGGAGGTGTCCAGAGCTCCTCCAGTGTGCTCCAGACCTCTGCCATCTTGGAAACAGAGGTGCTGCTGGCACACTGGACTGCTCTGAGTGGCCAGTGCCACCAGGTGACGTCAGAGACTCCTTGTGATAGGCTCCTTCAGGTGTTAGTAGCCTTTCCTCTCTCCTAGGTAGCCAAACCCTCTTTTCTGGCTATTTAGGGTCTCTGTCTCTGGGGAAACTTTAGATAACGAATGCATGAGCTCAGCCGAGTTCCTCTGCATCTCCCTCTTCACCTTCTGATAAGGAATCGACCGCTGACCGCGCTGGAAGCCTGCAAACCTGCAACATAGTAGCAAAGACGACTACTGCAACTCTGTAACGCTGATCCTGCCGCCTTCTCGACTGTTTTCCTGCTTGTGCATGCTGTGGGGGTAGTCTGCCTCCTCTCTGCACCAGAAGCTCCGAAGAAATCTCCCGTGGGTCGACGGAATCTTCCCCCTGCAACCGCAGGCACCAAAAAGCTGCATCTCCGGTCCCTTGGGTCTCCTCTCAGCACGACGAGCGAGGTCCCTCGAATCCAGCGACACCGTCCAAGTGACCCCCACAGTCCAGTGACTCTTCAGCCCAAGTTTGGTGGAGGTAAGTCCTTGCCTCACCTCGCTGGGCTGCATTGCTGGGAACCGCGACTTTGCAAGCTTCTCCGGCCCCTGTGCACTTCCGGCGGAAATCCTTCGTGCACAGCCAAGCCTGGGTCCACGGCACTCTAACCTGCATTGCACGACTTTCTAAGTTGGTCTCCGGCGACGTGGGACTCCTTTGTGCAACTTCGGCGAGCACCGTTTCACGCATCCTCGTAGTGCCTGTTTCTGGCACTTCTCCGGGTGCTACCTGCTTCAGTGAGGGCTCCTTGTCTTGCTCGACGTCCCCTCTCTCTGCAGGTCCAATTTGCGACCTCCTGGTCCCTCCTGGGCCCCAGCAGCGTCCAAAAACGCCAAACGCACGATTTGCGTGTAGCAAGGCTTGTTGGCGTCCATCCGGCGGGAAAACACTTCTGCACGACTCTCCAAGGCGTGGGGGATCCATCCTCCAAAGGGGAAGTCTCTAGCCCTTGTCGTTCCTGCAGTATTCACAGTTCTTCAGCCTAGTAAGAGCTTCTTTGCACCAACCGCTGGCATTTCTTGGGCATCTGCCCATCTCCGAGCTGCTTGTGACTTTTGGACTTGGTCCCCTTGTTCCACAGGTACCTTCAGACAGGAATCCATCGTTGTTGCATTGCTGATTTGTGTTTTCCTTGCATTCTCCCTCTAACACGACTATTTTGTCCTTAGGGGAACTTTGGTGCACTTTGCACTCACTTTTCAGGGTCTTGGGGAGGGTTATTTTTCTAACTCTCACTATTTTCTAATAGTCCCAGCGACCCTCTACAAGGTCACATAGGTTTGGGGTCCATTCGTGGTTCACATTCCACTTTTGGAGTATATGGTTTGTGTTGCCCCTATCCCTATGTTTCCCCATTGCATCCTATTGTAATTATACATTGTTTGCACTGTTTTCTAAGACTATACTGCATATTTTTGCTATTGTGTATATATATCTTGTGTATATTTCCTATCCTCTTACTGAGGGTACACTCTAAGATACTTTGGCATATTGTCATAAAAATAAAGTACCTTTATTTTTAGTATAACTGTGTATTGTGTTTTCTAATGATATTGTGCATATGACACTAAGTGGTACTGTAGTAGCTTCACACGTCTCCTAGTTCAGCCTGAGCTGCTTTGCTAAGCTACCATTATCTATCAGCCTAAGCTGCTAGACACCCTATACACTAATAAGGGATAACTGGGCCTGGTGCAAGGTGCAAGTACCCCTTGGTACTCACTACAAGCCAGTCCAGCCTCCTACATTGGTTGTGCAGTGGTGGGATAAGTGCTTTGAGACTACTTACCACTCTTGTCATTGTACTTTTCATAAGAGAAAAATATACAAAACAAGGTCAGTGTATATACACATAGCCAAAAAGTTTTGCATTTCCTCTTTTCACTCTTTTCTAAGTGCTGAAAAGTACTTCTAAACTTTCAAAAAGTTCTTAAAAGTTTAAAAAGTTTTTTTCTGTCTTTCCAAAAAGTTCTGAAAACTTTTTTCTCTTTGTCTATCACTTTAACTCTCTCTAAAAAATGTCTGGCACAGGCCAAAAAGTTGAACTGTCCAAACTTGCATATGATCACCTTAGCTGGAAAGGAGCAAGGAGTCTCTGCATAGAGAGAGGTTTGAGTGTAGGGAAGAATCCTTCTTTAGAACTGTTAATTAATATGCTTAGAGTACAGGATAAGGCCATAAGTGCCCAATCTGTAGAAAAAGTAGCTAATGGTTCTCAATCTGATCCAGGGACTCCCCCAGGAAAAGGTTCAGGAAAGAAACTTCTCAGCCTGCCCATTACTAGACAGTCTAGCATAGTTGGTACAGAGGTTGAATCACATCATACTGATGATGTGCTCTCACATTATACTGGTAGCCAAGCTGTTAGGGTGCCCTCTGTAAGGGACAGGTCTCCTTCTGTTCATTCCCATCATACCTCTGTATCTAGAAATGTCCCTCCCACCCACCCTGATGACAGATTGTTGGAAAGGGAGCTCAATAGATTGAGAGTGGAGCAAACCAGACTGAAGCTCAAGAAGCAACAGCTGGATTTGGATAGACAGTCTTTAGAAATAGAGAGGGAAAGACAGAAAATGGGTTTAGATACCCATGGTGGCAGCAGCAGTATTCCCCATAGTCATCCTGCAAAAGAGCATGATTCCAGGAATCTGCATAAGATAGTTCCCCCTTACAAGGAGGGGGATGACATTAACAAGTGGTTTGCTGCACTTGAGAGGGCCTGTGCTGTACAGGATGTCCCTCAAAGGCAGTGGGCTGCTATCCTATGGCTATCATTTACTGGAAAAGGTAGGGATAGGCTCCTTACTGTAAAAGAAAATGATGCTAACAATTTCCAAGTTCTTAAGAATGCACTCCTGGATGGTTATGGCTTAACCACTGAACAGTACAGGATCAAGTTCAGAGATACCAAAAAGGAGTCTTCACAAGACTGGGTTGATTTCATTGACCAGGCAGTGAAGGCCTTGGAGGGGTGGTTACATGGCAGTAAAGTTACTGATTATGACAGCCTGTATAACTTAATCCTGAGAGAGCATATTCTTAATAATTGTGTGTCTGATTTGTTGCACCAGTACTTGGTGGACTCTGATCTGACCTCTCCCCAAGAATTGGGAAAGAAGGCAGACAAATGGGTCAGAACAAGAGTGAACAGAAAAGTTCATACAGGGGGTGACAAAGATGGCAACAAAAAGAAGGATGGTAAGTCTTCTGACAAGGGTGGGGACAAATCTAAAAATGAGTCTTCATCAGGCCCACAAAAACACTCTGGTGGGGGTGGTGGGCCCAAACCCTCCTCTAATCAGAACAAGGAAAAGAAACCATGGTGCTATTTATGTAAGATAAAAGGCCATTGGACAACAGATCCCAGTTGTCCAAAGAAAGGCACCACAGCTCCTACCACTACAACCCCTACTGCTACACCTAGTGTCCCTACTAATAGCAGTGGTGGTGGGAGCAAACCTACTAATAGCCAATCCAAGGGAGTAGCTGGGCTCACTTTTGGTAATTTAGTTGGGGTTGGTCTGATTAGGGAGACCACAGAGGCTACTTTAGTCTCTGAAGGGGCTATTGACTTAGCCACTTTGGTTGCTTGCCCCCATAACTTGGAGAAGTACAAGCAACTAACCCTAATAAATGGTGTTGAGGTCCAGGCCTACAGGGACACAGGTGCCAGTGTCACAATGGTGATTGAGAAACTGGTGCACCCTGAACAACACATACTTGGACACCAGTACCAAGTAACCGATGCTCACAACATAACACAAAGCCACCCCATGGCTGTTGTAAATCTCAACTGGGGGGGGGTATCTGGTCCAAAGAAAGTTGTGGTAGCTTCAGATTTACCTGTAGACTGTCTATTAGGGAACGATTTGGAGACATCAGCTTGGTCAGATGTGGAGTTGGAGGCCCATGCAGCAATGCTGGGCATCCCAGGGCATATTTTTGCTTTGACAAGGGCTCAGGCCAAAAAGCAAAAAGGACAGGGAAGCTTGGATCCTGGAACAATGGACCAAGTGCTCCCTAAAGCTAGGGCTAGTAGAAGCAAACCACTTCCTACTATCCCTCCCTCTACAGTGGATTCTAATTCTGAGGAAGAAGAATTCCCTCCCTGTGCAGAACCTACACCAGAGGAGCTGGAAGCAGACACTGCTGAGCTTTTGGGTGAAGGGGGGCCTGCCAGAGAGGAGCTGAGTGTGGCACAGCAAACCTGTCCCACATTAGAGGGTCTCAGACAGCAAGCTGTCAAACAGGCTAATGGGGATGTCAGTGACTCACACAGAGTTTACTGGGAGGACAACCTCTTGTACACTGAGCATAGGGATCCTAAACCTGGAGCTGCCAGGAGATTAGTGATTCCTCAGGAGTACAGAAAGTTCCTCCTAACACTGGCACATGACATTCCCTTAGCTGGGCACCTGGGTCAAATGAAAACTTGGGACAGATTGGTACCACTGTTTCATTGGCCTAGGATGTCTGAGGACACAAAAGAATTTTGTAAGTCCTGTGAAACCTGTCAAGCCAGTGGCAAGACAGGTGGCACTCCAAAGGCACCCCTTATCCCACTGCCTGTGGTTGGGGTTCCCTTTGAAAGGGTAGGGGTTGACATAGTTGGCCCCCTTGACCCTCCTACTGCTTCAGGCAATAGGTTAATCTTAGTGGTAGTGGACCATGCCACAAGGTATCCTGAAGCAATTCCTTTAAGGACCACTACAGCTCCTGCAGTGGCAAAGGCCCTCCTGGGAATATTTTCCAGGGTGGGCTTCCCAAAGGAAGTAGTATCAGACAGAGGAAGCAATTTCATGTCTGCATACTTAAAGGCCATGTGGAAGGAGTGTGGTGTAACTTACAAGTTCACAACACCCTATCATCCACAAACAAATGGACTGGTGGAGAGATTTAATAAAACTCTCAAAGGCATGATTATGGGACTCCCTGAAAAACTCCGCAGGAGATGGGATATCCTTCTACCATGCCTCCTTTTTGCCTACAGGGAGGTACCCCAGAAAGGAGTGGGCTTCAGCCCCTTTGAACTTCTTTTTGGACACCCTGTTAGGGGTCCACTCACACTTGTAAAGGAGGGTTGGGAACAACCTTTAAAAGCTCCTAAGCAGGATATTGTGGACTATGTACTTGGCCTCAGATCAAGGATGGCTGAGTACATGAAAAAGGCCAGTAAAAACCTTCAGGCCAGCCAAGAGCTCCAGAAGCAATGGCATGATCAGAAGGCTGTTTTGGTTCAGTACCAACCAGGGCAGAAAGTGTGGGTCTTGGAGCCTGTGGCCCCAAGAGCACTCCAAGATAAATGGAGTGGTCCACACACAATTGTTGAAAAGAAGGGTGAAGTCACCTACTTGGTTGACTTAGGCACTGCCAGGAGTCCCCTTAGGGTGCTCCATGTCAACCGCCTGAAACCCTACTATGACAGGGCTGATCTCACCCTGCTCATGGCAACAGATGAGGGACAGGAAGAAGACAGTGATCCTCTACCTGATCTCTTCTCTTCCACAGAACAAGATGCTCTTGTGGAAGGGGTAGTTTTGGCTGATTGTCTTACTGCTGAGCAGAAAGATAATTGCATAAATCTCCTAGGACAATTTTCAGAACTCTTCTCCATTGTGCCAGGCACCACTTCTTGGTGTGAGCACACTATAGATACTGGAGACAGTTTACCTGTCAAAAGTAAGATCTATAGGCAGCCTGACCATGTCAGGGACTGCATAAAGCAAGAAGTTCAGAAGATGTTGGAACTAGGAGTGGTTGAGCACTCTGACAGTCCATGGGCTTCTCCTGTGGTACTGGTACCAAAACCCAATTCTAAAGATGGAAAGAAGGAAATGAGGTTTTGTGTAGACTATAGAGGTCTCAACTTGGTAACCAAAACAGATGCTCACCCTATACCCAGGGCAGATGAGCTAATAGATACACTGGCATCTGCCAAGTATCTAAGCACTTTTGATTTGACTGCAGGGTATTGGCAGATCAAAATGTCAGAAGATGCTAAACCTAAGACTGCATTTTCTACCATTGGAGGACATTACCAGTTTACTGTAATGCCTTTTGGTTTGAAAAATGCACCTGCCACTTTTCAGAGGTTGGTGAACACAGTCCTGCAAGGGCTGGAAGCTTTCAGTGCAGCATATTTGGATGATATAGCTGTCTTTAGCTCCAGCTGGAATGATCACCTGGTCCACCTTTGGAAAGTTTTGGAGGCCCTGCAAAAGGCAGGCCTCACTATCAAGGCTTCAAAGTGCCAGATAGGGCAGGGTAAGGTGGTTTATCTGGGACACCTTGTTGGTGGGGAACAGATTGCACCACTTCAGGGGAAAATCCAAACTATTATTGATTGGATTCCCCCTACCACTCAGACTCAGGTGAGAGCCTTCCTAGGCCTCACTGGGTATTACAGGAGGTTCATTAAGAACTATGGCTCCATTGCAGCCCCTCTTAATGACCTCACATCCAAGAAAATGCCTAAAAAGGTATTATGGACAGCAAACTGTCAGAAAGCTTTTGAGGAGCTGAAGCAGGCCATGTGCTCTGCACCTGTCCTGAAAAGCCCTTGTTACTCTAAAAAATTCTATGTCCAAACTGATGCATCTGAATTAGGAGTAGGGGCAGTCCTATCACAACTTAATTCTGAGGGCCAGGATCAACCTGTTGCTTTTATTAGTAGAAGGTTGACCCCTAGAGAAAAGCGTTGGTCTGCCATTGAGAGGGAGGCCTTTGCTGTGGTCTGGGCTCTGAAGAAGTTGAGGCCATACCTGTTTGGCACTCACTTCATTGTTCAGACAGACCACAAACCTCTACTTTGGCTAAAACAAATGAAAGGTGAAAATCCTAAATTGTTG
This sequence comes from Pleurodeles waltl, assembly GCF_031143425.1. NCBI lineage: Eukaryota > Metazoa > Chordata > Amphibia > Caudata > Salamandridae > Pleurodeles > Pleurodeles waltl. Next base: position 22,202,694 of record NC_090451.1, on the reverse strand, counting down.
AGGTGGTCCATATCCCTACAGGGAATGGACTATACAGTGGAACATAGACCTGGGAGTAGCCACTCCAATGCAGATGGACTCTCCAGATATTTCCACTTAGACAATGAAGACTCATCAGGTAATGGCTAGTCTTATTGTCCTTCGTTTGGGGGGGGGGTTGTGTAGGAAAGTACCATCTTGCCTGGCATGTTACCCCCATTTTTCACTGTATATATGTTGTTTTAGTTGTATGTGTCACTGGGACCCTGGTAACCCAGGGCCCCAGTGCTCATAAGTGTGCCTGTATGTGTTACCTGTGTAGTGACTAACTGTCTCACTGAGGCTCTGCTAATCAGAACCTCAGTGGTTATGCTCTCTCATTTCTTTCCAAATTGTCACTGACAGGCTAGTGACCATTTTTACCAATTTACATTGGCTTACTGGAACACCCTTATAATCCCCTAGTATATGGTACTGAGGTACCCAGGGTATTGGGGTTCCAGGAGATCCCTATGGGCTGCAGCATTTCTTTTGCCACCCATAGGGAGCTCTGACAATTCTTACACAGGCCTGCCACTGCAGCCTGAGTGAAATAACGTCCACGTTATTTCACAGCCATTTTACACTGCACTTAAGTAACTTATAAGTCACCTATATGTCTAACCTTTACCTGGTAAAGGTTAGGTGCAAAGTTACTTAGTGTGAGGGCACCCTGGCACTAGCCAAGGTGCCCCCACATTGTTCAGAGCCAATTCACTGAACTTTGTGAGTACGGGGACACCATTACACGCGTGCACTACATATAGGTCACTACCTATATGTAGCTTCACCATGGTAACTCCGAATATGGCCATGTAACATGTCTATGATCATGGAATTGCCCCCTCTATGCCATCCTGGCATTGTTGGTACAATTCCATAATCCCAGTGGTCTGTAGCACAGACCCTGGTACTGCCAGACTGCCCTTCCTGGGGTTTCTCTGCAGCTGCTGCTGCTGCCAACCCCTCAGACAGGCATCTGCCCTCCTGGGGTCCAGCCAGGCCTGGCCCAGGATGGCAGAACAAAGAACTTCCTCTGAGAGAGGGTGTGACACCCTCTCCCTTTGGAAAATGGTGTGAAGGCAGGGGAGGAGTAGCCTCCCCCAGCCTCTGGAAATGCTTTGTTGGGCACAGAGGTGCCCAATTCTGCATAAGCCAGTCTACACCGGTTCAGGGACCCCTTAGCCCCTGCTCTGGCGCGAAACTGGGCAAAGGAAAGGGGAGTGACCACTCCCCTGACCTGCACCTCCCCTGGGAGGTGTCCAGAGCTCCTCCAGTGTGCTCCAGACCTCTGCCATCTTGGAAACAGAGGTGCTGCTGGCACACTGGACTGCTCTGAGTGGCCAGTGCCACCAGGTGACGTCAGAGACTCCTTGTGATAGGCTCCTTCAGGTGTTAGTAGCCTTTCCTCTCTCCTAGGTAGCCAAACCCTCTTTTCTGGCTATTTAGGGTCTCTGTCTCTGGGGAAACTTTAGATAACGAATGCATGAGCTCAGCCGAGTTCCTCTGCATCTCCCTCTTCACCTTCTGATAAGGAATCGACCGCTGACCGCGCTGGAAGCCTGCAAACCTGCAACATAGTAGCAAAGACGACTACTGCAACTCTGTAACGCTGATCCTGCCGCCTTCTCGACTGTTTTCCTGCTTGTGCATGCTGTGGGGGTAGTCTGCCTCCTCTCTGCACCAGAAGCTCCGAAGAAATCTCCCGTGGGTCGACGGAATCTTCCCCCTGCAACCGCAGGCACCAAAAAGCTGCATCTCCGGTCCCTTGGGTCTCCTCTCAGCACGACGAGCGAGGTCCCTCGAATCCAGCGACACCGTCCAAGTGACCCCCACAGTCCAGTGACTCTTCAGCCCAAGTTTGGTGGAGGTAAGTCCTTGCCTCACCTCGCTGGGCTGCATTGCTGGGAACCGCGACTTTGCAAGCTTCTCCGGCCCCTGTGCACTTCCGGCGGAAATCCTTCGTGCACAGCCAAGCCTGGGTCCACGGCACTCTAACCTGCATTGCACGACTTTCTAAGTTGGTCTCCGGCGACGTGGGACTCCTTTGTGCAACTTCGGCGAGCACCGTTTCACGCATCCTCGTAGTGCCTGTTTCTGGCACTTCTCCGGGTGCTACCTGCTTCAGTGAGGGCTCCTTGCCTTGCTCGACGTCCCCTCTCTCTGCAGGTCCAATTTGCGACCTCCTGGTCCCTCCTGGGCCCCAGCAGCGTCCAAAAACGCCAAACGCACGATTTGCGTGTAGCAAGGCTTGTTGGCGTCCATCCGGCGGGAAAACACTTCTGCACGACTCTCCAAGGCGTGGGGGATCCATCCTCCAAAGGGGAAGTCTCTAGCCCTTGTCGTTCCTGCAGTATTCACAGTTCTTCAGCCTAGTAAGAGCTTCTTTGCACCAACCGCTGGCATTTCTTGGGCATCTGCCCATCTCCGAGCTGCTTGTGACTTTTGGACTTGGTCCCCTTGTTCCACAGGTACCTTCAGACAGGAATCCATCGTTGTTGCATTGCTGATTTGTGTTTTCCTTGCATTCTCCCTCTAACACGACTATTTTGTCCTTAGGGGAACTTTGGTGCACTTTGCACTCACTTTTCAGGGTCTTGGGGAGGGTTATTTTTCTAACTCTCACTATTTTCTAATAGTCCCAGCGACCCTCTACAAGGTCACATAGGTTTGGGGTCCATTCGTGGTTCACATTCCACTTTTGGAGTATATGGTTTGTGTTGCCCCTATCCCTATGTTTCCCCATTGCATCCTATTGTAATTATACATTGTTTGCACTGTTTTCTAAGACTATACTGCATATTTTTGCTATTGTGTATATATATCTTGTGTATATTTCCTATCCTCTCACTGAGGGTACACTCTAAGATACTTTGGCATATTGTCATAAAAATAAAGTACCTTTATTTTTAGTATAACTGTGTATTGTGTTTTCTAATGATATTGTGCATATGACACTAAGTGGTACTGTAGTAGCTTCACACGTCTCCTAGTTCAGCCTGAGCTGCTTTGCTAAGCTACCATTATCTATCAGCCTAAGCTGCTAGACACCCTATACACTAATAAGGGATAACTGGGCCTGGTGCAAGGTGCAAGTACCCCTTGGTACTCACTACAAGCCAGTCCAGCCTCCTACAGGCTGCAGTGGCAGGCCTGTGTAAGAATTGTCAGAGCTCCCTATGGGTGGCAAAAGAAATGCTGCAGCCCATAGGGATCTCCTGGAACCCCAATACCCTGGGTACCTTAGTACCACATACTAGGGAATTATAAGGGTGTTCCAGTAAGCCAATGTAAATTGGTAAAAAAGGTCACTAGCCTGTTAGTGACAATTTGGAAAGAAATGAGAGAGCATAACCACTGAGGTTCTGATTAGCAGAGCCTCAGTGAGACAGTTAGTCACTACACAGGTAACACATTCAGGCACACTTATGAGCACTGGGGCCCTGGGTTACCAGGGTCCCAGTGACACATACAACTAAAACAACATATATACAGTGAAAAATGGGGGTAACATGCCAGGCAAGATGGTACTTTCCTACACAACCCCCCCCCCCAAAGATGCACTAAGCTCAGGTTCTGAGGTGAAACGCCGCTGCTTGGTAAAGAAATACACTTTTTCCGATTTTGAAGAGACTTATTCACGTCTTTACACGATGCTTGTTTATGATTTATGTGGCAACTATTGCTGCGGTCACAGTGCCTACTTCACTCTCTGCTACACTCTACCTTCCTTCAGCCGTCTCGCTGGTCCCAGTGCTACACTCTAGCCCCTCCCTCGCGTCTCGGTAGTGCTGCGCGTACACTCTATCCTCCCGGAGTCTCGCTGGTCCTGTGGCATACTCTAGCCTCCCATCTCAGTCCCGCTGGTCCCAGTGATCTATATTCTAGCCTCCCCTCGCGTCTCGCTGATGCTGCGCGTACACTCTAGCCTCCCCTCGCGTCTCGCTGATGCTGCGCGTACACTCTAGTCCCCCTGCCGCCGACTCGCTGATGCTGCGCGTACACTCTAGCCTCCCCTCGCGTCTCGCTGATGCTGCGCGTACACTCTAGCCTCCCCTCGCGTCTCGCTGATGCTGCGCGTACACTCTAGCCTCCCCTCGCGTCTCGCTGATGCTGCGCGTACACTCTAGCCCCCCTGCCGCCGTCTCGCTGGTCCCGGTGCTGTGCATCTCTCCTCGGTGGTCTCCGCACCCCCTCTTTGCTCCCGGTGCCCCTCCTCTCCCCCCGGGACCATGCCGGCACCCCCGGGCCCGGAGCTGGCCCTGTCCTCGGACTCCGGGCTCCCGCTCTCGGCCTGCGCGGCCTGGGAGCTGCAGTCGGGCTCGGCCCTCGGCTCCTTCCGCGGGGCGGGCTCGGGGCCCCGGGCCCTGGCGCTGCTGGGCGGGGAGCACCTGCTGGGGGCGCAGCCGGGCAAGAGCTGCATCAACGTGTGGGAGCTGCGGCGCCCGGTGAGCCCCGGGGGGGGGGGGGGGTGATGTGTCTGGGGTACACAGGGCAGGTGGTACGTGCTGCACCGGTGTTACATGTGTCTGGGTACACAGGGCTGGTGGGATGGGCTGCACCGGTGTTACATGTGTCTGGGGTACACAGGGGAGGTGGGATGTGCTGCACCGGTGTTACATGTGTCTGGGGTACACAGGGAAGGTGGGATGGGCTGCACCGGTGTTACATGTGTCTGGGGTACACAGGGAAGGTGGGATGGGCTGCACCGGTGTTACATGTGTCTGGAGTACACAGGGCAGGTGGTACGTGCTGCACCGGTGTTACATGTGTCTGGGGTACACAGGGAAGGTGGGATGGGCTGCACCGGTGTTACATGTGTCTGGGGTACACAGGGAAGGTGGGATGGGCTGCACCGGTGTTACATGTGTCTGGGGTACACAGGGAAGGTGGGATGGGCTGCACCGGTGTTACATGTGTCTGGGGTACACAGGGCAGGTGGTATGTGCTGCACCGGTGTTACATTTGTCTGGGTTACACAGGGCAGGTGGTACGGTGTGTACCTGTGTTACATGTGTCTGGGGTACACAGGGCAGGTGGGATGGGCTGCACCGGTGTTACATGTGTCTGGGGTACACAGGGCAGGTGGTATGTGCTGCACCGGTGTTACATTTGTCTGGGTTACACAGGGCAGGTGGTACGGTGTGTACCTGTGTTACATGTGTCTGGGGTACACAGGGCAGGTGGTACGTGCTGCACCGGTGTTACATGTGTCTGGGTACACAGGGCAGGTGGTACGGTGTGTACCTGTGTTACATGTGTCTGGGGTACACAGGGCAGGTGGTATGTGCTGCACTGGTGTTACATGTGTCTGGGTACACAGGGCAGGTGGTACGTGCTGCACTGGTGTTACATGTGTCTGGGGTACACAGGGCAGGTGGTACGGGCTGCACCGGTGTTACATGTGTCTGGAGTACACAGGGCAGGTGGGATGGGCTGCACCGGTGTTACATGTGTCTGGGGTACACAGGGCAGGTGGTAGGTGCTGCACCGGTGTTACATGTGTCTGGGTACACAGGGCTGGTGGGATGGGCTGCACCGGTGTTACATGTGTCTGGGTTACACAGGGCAGGTGGTATGTGCTGCACCGGTGTTACATGTGTCTGGGTTACACAGGGCAGGTGGGATGGGCTGCACCGGTGTTACATGTGTCTGGGTTACACAGGGCAGGTGGTGTGGGCTGCACTGGTGTTACATGTGTCTGGGGTACACAGGGCAGGTGGTATGTGCTGCACCGGTGTTACATGTGTCTGGGGTACACAGGGGAGGTGGGATGGGCTGCACCGGTGTTACATGTGTCTGGGGTACACAGGGCAGGTGGGATGGGCTGCACTGGTGTTACATGTGTCTGGGGTACACAGGGCAGGTGGGATGGGCTGCACCGGTGTTACATGTGTCTGGGGTACACAGGGCAGGTGGTATGTGCTGCACCGGTGTTACATGTGTCTGGGGTACACAGGGGAGGTGGGATGGGCTGCACCGGTGTTACATGTGTCTGGGGTACACAGGGGAGGTGGGATGTGCTGCACTTGTGTTACATGTGTCTGGGGTACACAGGGCAGGTGGTATGTGCTGCACCGGTGTTACATGTGTCTGGAGTACACAGGGCAGGTGGTATGTGCTGCACCAGTGTTACATGTGTCTGGGGTACACAGGGCAGGTGGTATGTGCTGCACCGGTGTTACATGTGTCTGGGTTACACAGGGCAGGTGGTGTGGGCTGCACTGGTGTTACATGTGTCTGGGGTACACAGGGCAGGTGGTATGTGCTGCACCGGTGTTACATGTGTCTGGGTTACACAGGGCAGGTGGTGTGGGCTGCACTGGTGTTACATGTGTCTGGGTTACACAGGGCAGGTGGGATGGGCTGCACCGGTGTTACATGTGTCTGGGGTACACAGGGCAGGTGGTATGTGCTGCACCGGTGTTACATGTGTCTGGGGTACACAGGGCAGGTGGGATGGGCTGCACTGGTGTTACATGTGTCTGGGGTACACAGGGCAGGTGGTATGTGCTGCACCGGTGTTACATGTGTCTGGGGTGCACAGGGCAGGTGGTACAGGCTGCACCGGTGTTACATCTGTCTGGAGTACACAGGGCAGGTGGGATGGGCTGCCCCGGTGTTACATGTGTCTGGGGTACACGGGGCAGGTGGGATGTGCTGCACCGGTGTTACATGTGTCTGGGGTACACGGGGCAGGTGGGATGGGCTGCACCGGTGTTACATGTGTCTGGGGTACACAGGGCAGGTGGTATGTGCTGCACCGGTGTTACATGTGTCTGGGTTACACAGGGCAGGTGGTGTGGGCTGCACTGGTGTTACATGTGTCTGGGGTACACAGGGCAGGTGGTATGTGCTGCACCGGTGTTACATGTGTCTGGGGTACACAGGGGAGGTGGGATGGGCTGCACCGGTGTTACATGTGTCTGGGGTACACAGGGCAGGTGGGATGGGCTGCACTGGTGTTACATGTGTCTGGGGTACACAGGGCAGGTGGGATGGGCTGCACCGGTGTTACATGTGTCTGGGGTACACAGGGCAGGTGGTATGTGCTGCACCGGTGTTACATGTGTCTGGGGTACACAGGGGAGGTGGGATGGGCTGCACCGGTGTTACATGTGTCTGGGGTACACAGGGGAGGTGGGATGTGCTGCACTTGTGTTACATGTGTCTGGGGTACACAGGGCAGGTGGTATGTGCTGCACCGGTGTTACATGTGTCTGGAGTACACAGGGCAGGTGGTATGTGCTGCACCAGTGTTACATGTGTCTGGGGTACACAGGGCAGGTGGTATGTGCTGCACCGGTGTTACATGTGTCTGGGTTACACAGGGCAGGTGGTGTGGGCTGCACTGGTGTTACATGTGTCTGGGGTACACAGGGCAGGTGGTGTGGGCTGCACTGGTGTTACATGTGTCTGGGGTACACAGGGCAGGTGGTATGTGCTGCACCGGTGTTACATGTGTCTGGGTTACACAGGGCAGGTGGTGTGGGCTGCACTGGTGTTACATGTGTCTGGGTTACACAGGGCAGGTGGGATGGGCTGCACCGGTGTTACATGTGTCTGGGGTACACAGGGCAGGTGGTATGTGCTGCACCGGTGTTACATGTGTCTGGGGTACACAGGGCAGGTGGGATGGGCTGCACTGGTGTTACATGTGTCTGGGGTACACAGGGCAGGTGGTATGTGCTGCACCGGTGTTACATGTGTCTGGGGTGCACAGGGCAGGTGGTACAGGCTGCACCGGTGTTACATCTGTCTGGAGTACACAGGGCAGGTGGGATGGGCTGCCCCGGTGTTACATGTGTCTGGGGTACACGGGGCAGGTGGGATGGGCTGCACCGGTGTTACATGTGTCTGGGGTACACAGGGCAGGTGGTATGTGTGTACTGGTGTTACATGTGTCTTTAGTACACAGGGCAGGTGGTACGTGCTGCACCGGTGTTACATGTGTCTGGGGTACACAGGGCAGGTGGGATGGGCTGCACTGGTGTTACATGTGTCTGGGGTACACAGGGCAGGTGGGATGGGCTGCACCGGTGTTACATGTGTCTGGGGTACACAGGGCAGGTGGGATGGGCTGCACTGGTGTTACATGTGTCTGGGGTACACAGGGCAGGTGGGATGGGCTGCACCGGTGTTACATGTGTCTGGGGTACACAGGGCAGGTGGTACGTGCTGCACCGGTGTTACATGTGTCTGGGGTACACAGGGCAGGTGGGATGTGCTGCACCGGTGTTACATGTGTCTGGGGTACACAGGGCAGGTGGGATGGGCTGCACCGGTGTTACATGTGTCTGGGTACACAGGGCAGGTGGTACGTGCTGCACTGGTGTTACATGTGTCTGGGGTACACAGGGCAGGTGGGATGGGCTGCACCGGTGTTACATGTGTCTGGGGTACACAGGGCAGGTGGGATGGGCTGCACCGGTGTTACATGTGTCTGGGGTACACAGGGCAGGTGGGATGGGCTGCACCGGTGTTACATGTGTCTGGGGTACACAGGGCAGGTGGTACGTGCTGCACCGGTGTTACATGTGTCTGGAGTACACAGGGCAGGTGGGATGGGCTGCACCGGTGTTACATGTGTCTGGGGTACACAGGGCAGGTGGGATGGGCTGCACCGGTGTTACATGTGTCTGGGGTACACAGGGCAGGTGGGATGGGCTGCACCGGTGTTACATGTGTCTGGGGTACACAGGGCAGGTGGGATGGGCTGCACCGGTGTTACATGTGTCTGGGGTACACAGGGCAGGTGGTACGTGCTGCACCGGTGTTACATGTGTCTGGGGTACACAGGGCAGGTGGGATGGGCTGCACCGGTGTTACATGTGTCTGGGGTACACAGGGCAGGTGGTACGTGCTGCACCGGTGTTACATGTGTCTGGGGTACACAGGGCAGGTGGGATGGGCTGCACCGGTGTTACATGTGTCTGGGGTACACAGGGCAGGTGGTACGTGCTGCACCGGTGTTACATGTGTCTGGAGTACACAGGGCAGGTGGGATGGGCTGCACCGGTGTTACATGTGTCTGGGGTACACAGGGCAGGTGGGATGGGCTGCACCGGTGTTACATGTGTCTGGAGTACACAGGGCAGGTGGGATGGGCTGCACCGGTGTTACATGTGTCTGGGGTACACAGGGCAGGTGGGATGGGCTGCACCGGTGTTACATGTGTCTGGGGTACACAGGGCAGGTGGGATGGGCTGCACCGGTGTTACATGTGTCTGGGGTACACAGGGCAGGTGGTACGTGCTGCACCGGTGTTACATGTGTCTGGAGTACACAGGGCAGGTGGGATGGGCTGCACCGGTGTTACATGTGTCTGGGTACACAGGGCAGGTGGTATGTGCTGCACCGGTGTTACATGTGTCTGGAGTACACAGGGCAGGTGGGATGGGCTGCACCGGTGTTACATGTGTCTGGGGTACACGGCAGGTGGTACGTGCTGCACCGGTGTTACATGTGTCTGGAGTACACAGGGCAGGTGGGATGGGCTGCACCGGTGTTACATGTGTCTGGGTACACAGGGCAGGTGGTATGTGTGTACTGGTGTTACATGTGTCTGGAGTACACAGGGGAGGTGGTATGTGCTGCACTGGTGTTACATGTGTCTGGGGTACACAGGGAAGGTGGGATGGGCTGCACCGGTGTTACATGTGTCTGGGGTACACAGGGCAGGTTGGATGGGCTGCACCGGTGTTACATGTGTCTGGGGTACACAGGGCAGGTGGGATGGGCTGCACCGGTGTTACATGTGTCTGGGGTACACAGGGCAGGTGGGATGGGCTGCACCGGTGTTACATGTGTCTGGGGTACACAGGGCAGGTGGGATGGGCTGCACCGGTGTTACATGTGTCTGGGGTACACAGGGCAGGTGGGATGGGCTGCACCGGTGTTACATGTGTCTGGGGTACACAGGGCAGGTGGTATGTGTGTACTGGTGTTACATGTGTCTGGAGTACACAGGGCAGGTGGTATGTGCTGCACTGGTGTTACATGTGTGTGGAGTACACAGGGCAGGTGGTATGTGCTGCACCGGTGTTACATGTGTCTGGGGTACACAGGGCAGGTGGTATGTGTGTACTGGTGTTACATGTGTCTGGGGTACACAGGGCAGGTGGTACGTGCTGCACCGGTGTTACATGTGTCTGGGGTACACAGGGCAGGTGGTACGTGCTGCACCGGTGTTACATGTGTCTGGGGTACACAGGGCAGGTGGTAGGTGCTGCACCGGTGTTACATGTGTCTGGGTACACAGGGCAGGTGGGATGGGCTGCACTGGTGTTACATGTGTCTGGGGTGCACAGGGCAGGTGGTACGTGCTGCACCGGTGTTACATGTGTCTGGGTACACAGGGCAGGTGGTACGGTGTGTACCGGTGTTACATGTGTCTGGGTACACAGGGCAGGTGGGATGGGCTGCACTGGTGTTACATGTGTCTGGGGTGCACAGGGCAGGTGGTACGTGCTGCACCGGTGTTACATGTGTCTGGGTACACAGGGCAGGTGGTACGGTGTGTACCGGTGTTACATGTGTCTGGGGTACACAGGGCAGGTGGTATGTGCTGCACTGGTGTTACATGTGTCTGGGTACACAGGGCAGGTGGTACGTGCTGCACTGGTGTTACATGTGTCTGGGGTACACAGGGCAGGTGGTACGGGCTGCACCGGTGTTACATGTGTCTGGGTACACAGGGCAGGTGGTACGTGCTGCACTGGTGTTACATGTGTCTGGGGTACACAGGGCAGGTGGTATGTGCTGCACTGGTGTTACATGTGTCTGGGGTACACAGGGCAGGTGGGATGGGCTGCACCGGTGTTACATGTGTCTGGGGTACACAGGGCAGGTGGTACGGTGTGTACCGGTGTTACATGTGTCTGGGGTACACAGGGCAGGTGGTATGTGCTGCACTGGTGTTACATGTGTCTGGGTACATAGGGCAGGTGGTACGTGCTGCACTGGCGTTACATGTGTCTGGGGTACACAGGGCAGGTGGTATGTGCTGCACTGGTGTTACATGTGTCTGGGGTACACAGGGCTGGTGGGATGGGCTGCACCGGTGTTACATGTGTCTGGGGTACACAGGGCAGGTGGTATGTGCTGCACCGGTGTTGTGTCTGGGGTACACAGGGCAGGTGGGATGGGCTGCACTGGTGTTACATGTGTCTGGGGTACACAGGGTAGGTGGGATGGGCTGCACCGGTGTTACATGTGTCTGGGGTACGCAGGGCAGGTGGGATGGGCTGCACCGGTGTTACATGTGTCTGGGGTACACAGGGCAGGTGGTATGTGCTGCACTGGTGTTACATGTGTCTGGGGTACACAGGGCAGGTGGTATGTGCTGCACTGGTGTTACATGTGTCTGGGGTACACAGGGCAGGTGGGATGGGCTGCACCGGTGTTACATGTGTCTGGGGTACACAGGGCAGGTGGTACAGGCTGCACCGGTGTTACATGTGTCTGGGGTACACAGGGCAGGTGGGATGGGCTGTACCAGTGTTACATGTGTCTGGGGTACACAGGGCAGGTGGGATGTGCTCCACCGGTGTTACATGTGTCTGGGTAAGGGTAGGTCGCTCCCCCTGCCGCTGCAGCTCCTCCAAGTTCCCGAGTTCCTGTGTTCCTGAGACCCACCTAACTGTAAGTACCCCCCTCCTCCCAGCCCCTCGCCCTGCCCCGCGCCACTCACCTTCTCTCCTGCTCCTGCTTCTTTTCCTCCTCTCTGTCTCTTCCTCCTCGCTCCCCCTCTGCAATCTTCTTCTGTGTTCTTCTGTTCTTCTCTTCTGTTCTTCTGTTCTTCCCTTCTGTTCTTCTGTGTTCTTCCGGTCTTCTGTGTTCTTCTTCTCTGTTCTTCTCGGTGCTTCTGTGTTCTTCTTCTTGGTTCTTCTGTGTTCTTCTCTGCTCTTCTCTGCTCTTCTCTGCTCTTCTCTGCTCTTCTCTGCTCTTCTCTTCTCTGCTCTTCTCTGCTCTTCTCTGCTCTTCTCTGCTCTTCTCTGCTCTTCTCTGCTCTTCTGCTCCTCTGTCTTCTGTTCTCCTGTCTTCGGCTCTTCTACCTCCTCCGTCTTCTTCCCCCGAGCCTGCCCTGCTGCTCCTTCCTCATCCCCCTCCCTCACTCGCCTCCCCCTCTCTCACCCCTAGCTAACCCGTTCGCTATCTACCTCCCTCACTCCTCCTATCTTCCTATCTCTCTAGCTCCCTATCTCACTATCTAACTCCCCCACTCTCCACCTCCTCCTACCTATCTGTCTATCTATTTCCCTATCTATCGACTTCTCTATCTATTTTCTCTATCTATTTCTCTATCTCTCCCCCCCTCCCGCCACACCCTCTACTACCTATCTCCCTATCCTCTCACTCTACCTCTCTCCCTCACCCACCTCTACAACCCCCCCTCCCCTATCTTCACAACCCTACTCCTATCTCTCTCCCTAATCTCCAAACCTCCTAACACTCACCCTCCTCCACCCTAAACCCCCTCCCCCAGCTCCTCTCACTCTACCTGTCCCCCCCCCTCCCTCGCGCTTTCCCGCCGCGACCTCCTGCACGCCCCCGCCCCCCAGCTCCCATTCGCCCCCAGCTGACCCCTCCCCCCCCCTCCTACCTCTTATGGCGGCCGCTGCGCGACTGCGCAGCGGGCACGCCGCTGGCGCGCCGGAGGCGCGCCAGAGGCAAGCCCGTCTGCGCCCGTCCGCGCCTGGCCCGCGCCCAGCGCCACGACCCCTGGTCCCCAGCTCCCCCAAGCCCCGCTGATCCGCTACGACCCCACCACCCTCCACGCCCTCAACCCAGGGCGCTCCAAAACCTGCTTCCTAGCTCACCCCAAACGCACCCATGGACCCTTCGCCTGCAACTCCTGCAAACGCATCTTCCACCACGCAACTACCACGACCACAAGCCCACGCGCCATCAACCACCTCAAGTGCATCCTGGTCAACGCTCGTTCCGTCCACAAGCACGCCGTTGAACTTTGGGACCTCCTGGACTCCACAGCCCCGGACGTCGCCTTCATCACGGAGACCTGGATGAACGCCTCCTCTGCTCCAGACATCGCTACCGCCATCCCCGAAGGCTACAAGATCTCCAGAAAAGACCGCACCAACCAAGTAGGAGGAGGTGTCGCCATCATCTTCAAAGACTCCATCAGCGTCACCACCTCCACCGAAGACCCCCCCCTCGCCGCTGAACACCTGCATTTTCAGATTCGCACCGACCCAAGGACCACCCTCAGAGGATCCCTCGTCTACCGTCCTCCCGGACCTCGCGCCTCTTTCAGCGACGCCATCGCCGACTTCATCTCCCCGCACGCCCTCGCCTCACCGGACTACATCCTCCTAGGCGACCTCAACTTCCATCTGGAACAAAACAACGACCCCAACACCACCACCCTGCTCGACAACCTCGCCAACCTCGGCCTCAAACAACTGGTGAACACCGCCACCCACATCGCCGGACACACGCTCGACCCTATCTTCTCCGCCAGCAAACACGTCTTCTTCAGCCACACCTCTGCCCTACACTGGACCGACCACAGCTGCGTCCACTTCACATTCCGACGCGAGACCTCCCACCTCCGCACTCAACCCATCCCTCGTCGACAGTGGAACAAGATCCCTGAAGAGCAACTCTTCTCCGCTCTCGCCGCCAACCAACCCACCCTCACCACCGACCCCCAACGACGCAGCTCTCAACCTCACAAACTGGATCTCCAACTGCGCTGACAACCTTGCTCCCCTCAAACGCACGCATCGACAGACCAACACCAAAAAACCTCTCTGGTTCTCTGACACCCTCAAAGAATCAAAGAAAACTTGTCGTGCCCTTGAGAAGGCCTGGCGCAAGGACCACACCGCTGACAACATGACCGCCCTCAAGAACGCTACACGCGAACACCACCACCTGATCCGCACTGCCAAAAGGAACTTTTTCACCGACAGACTAGACAAAAACAGCCACAACAGCAGAGAACTCTTCAGCATCGTCAAAGAGTTCTCCAACCCCAGCGCCAACGCCGTCACGCCCTCACAGGATTTGTGCGAATCCCTCGCCACTTTCTTCCATCGCAAGATCAGCGACCTCCACGACAGCTTCGGACACCAGACCCAACCATACACCACTGAACCCGCTTCCCCGGACATCACCCTCAACAACTGGACCCACATCAACACGGAAGAAACCAAATCCATCATGAACTCTATCCACTCCGGCGCCCCTTCGGACCCCTGCCCGCACTTCATCTTTAACAAAGCCGACGACATCATCGCCCGCACCTCCAGACCGTCATCAACTCTTCTTTTTCTTCTGCTACCTTCCCCGAATGCTGGAAGCACGCTGAAGTCAACGCCCTACTAAAGAAACCTACGGCTGACCCAAGCGACCTGAAAAACTTCCGCCCCATCTCTCTTCTACCTTTCCCAGCCAAGGTAATAGAAAAGACCGTCAACAAACAGCTGACCACCTTCCTGGAAGACAACAACCTGCTCGACCCTTCACAAACCGGATTCCGAACCAACCACAGCACGGAAACCGCCCTCATCTCAGTCACAGACGACATCAGAACCCTGATGGACAACGGTGAAACAGTCGCCCTCATTCTCCTCGACCTCTCGGCTGCCTTTGACACCGTCTGTCACCGCACCCTAATCACCCGCCTATGCTCCACCGGGATCCAAGGCCAGGCCCTGGACTGGATCGCCTCCTTCCTCGCTAACCGCTCCCAAAGAGTTTACCTCCCTCCGTTTCGCTCAGAACCCACCAAGATCATCTGCGGCGTACCTCAAGGCTCATCACTCAGCCCGACACTCTTCAATGTCTACATGAGCCCCCTCGCCGACATCGTACGCAAGCACGACATCATCATCATCACCTCCTACGCCGACGACACCCAACTTGTACTCTCCCTCACCAAGGACCCCGCCAGCGCCAAGACCATCCTACAAGAGGGTATGAAGGACGTCGCAGATTGGATGAGGCTCAGCCGCCTAAAGCTGAACTCTGAAAAAACGGAAGTCCTCATCCTCGGCAACACCCCGTCCGCCTGGGACGACTCCTGGTGGCCCACGGCCCTCGGCACCGCACCGACCCCCGCAGACCACGCCCGCAACCTCGGCTTCATCTTGGACCCTCTTCTCACCATGACCAAGCAAGTCAACGCCGTGTCCTCCGCCTGCTTCCTCACTCTCCGCATGCTCCGCAAGATCTTCCGCTGGATCCCCGCCGACACCAGAAAAACCGTGACCCACGCCCTTGTCACGAGTCGCCTGGACTACGGCAACACCCTCTACGCCGGGACCACCGCCAAACTCCAAAACCGCCTGCAACGCATCCAAAACGCCTCGGCCCGCCTCATCCTCGACGTACCCCGCAACAGCCACATCTCCGCACACCTGAGACACCTGCATTGGCTCCCAGTCAGCAAAAGGATCACCTTCCGTCTTCTCACCCACGCACACAAAGCCCTCCACAACAAGGGACCGGAATACCTCAACAGACGCCTCAGCTTCTACGTCCCCACCCGCCCCCTCCGCTCCGCTGGCCTCGCACTTGCTGCCGTCCCTCGCACCCGCCGCTCCACGGCGGGTGGGAGATCTTTCTCCTTCCTGGCGGCCAAGACCTGGAACTCCCTCCCCACCAGCCTCAGGACCACCCAGGACCACTCCGCTTTCCGGAGACTCCTAAAGACTTGGCTGTTCGAGCAGCGATAACGCCCCCTTTCCCCCCTAGCGCCTTGAGACCCGCACGGGTGAGTAGCGCGCTTTATAAATGTTAATGATTTGATTTGATTCTGGGTACACAGGGCAGGTGGTATGTGCTGCACATGTTTTACATGTGTCTGGAGTACACAGGGCAGGTGGTATGTGCTGCACCAGTGTTACATGTGTCTGGGGTACACAGGGCAGGTGGTATGTGCTGCACTGGTGTTACATGTGTCTGGGTTACACAGGGCAGGTGGTACAGGCTGCACCGGTGTTACATGTGTCTGGGGTACACAGGGCAGGTGGGATGGGCTGCACTGGTGTTACATGTGTCTGGGTTACACAGGGCAGGTGGGATGGGCTGCACCGGTGTTACATGTGTCTGGGGTACACAGGGCAGGTGGTACGTGCTGCACCGGTGTTACATGTGTCTGGGGTACACAGGGCAGGTGGGATGGGCTGCACTGGTGTTACATGTGTCTGGGGTACACAGGGCAGGTGGTATGTGTGTACTGGTGTTACATGTGTCTGGGTTACACAGGGCAGGTGGTATGTGCTGCACTGGTGTTACATGTGTCTGGGTTACACAGGGCAGGTGGTGTGGGCTGCACCAGTGTTACATGTGTCTGGGGTACACAGGGCAGGTGGGATGGGCTGCACTGGTGTTACATGTGTCTGGGGTACACAGGGCAGGTGGTACGTGCTGCACCGGTGTTACATGTGTCTGGGGTACACAGGGCAGGTGGTACGGTGTGTACCGGTGTTGCATGTGTCTGGGGTACACAGGGCAGGTGGTATGTGTGTACTGGTGTTACATGTGTCTGGGTTACACAGGGCAGGTGGTATGTGCTGCACTGGTGTTACATGTGTCTGGGTTACACAGGGCAGGTGGTGTGGGCTGCACCAGTGTTACATGTGTCTGGGGTACACAGGGCAGGTGGGATGGGCTGCACTGGTGTTACATGTGTCTGGGGTACACAGGGCAGGTGGTATGTGCTGCACCGGTGTTACATGTGTCTGGGGTGCACAGGGCAGGTGGTATGTGCTGCACCGGTGTTACATGTGTCTGGGGTACACAGGGCAGGTGGTATGTGTGTACTGGTGTTACATGTGTCTGGAGTACACAGGGCAGGTGGTATGTGCTGCACTGGTGTTACATGTGTCTGGAGTACACAGGGCAGGTGGTATGTGCTGCACCGGTGTTACATGTGTCTGGGTACACAGGGCAGGTGGTAGGTGCTGCACCGGTGTTACATGTGTCTGGGTACACAGGGCAGGTGGGATGGGCTGCACTGGTGTTACATGTGTCTGGGGTACACAGGGCAGGTGGTAGGTGCTGCACCGGTGTTACATGTGTCTGGGTACACAGGGCAGGTGGGATGGGCTGCACTGGTGTTACATGTGTCTGGGGTACACAGGGCAGGTGGTAGGTGCTGCACCGGTGTTACATGTGTCTGGGTACACAGGGCAGGTGGGATGGGCTGCACTGGTGTTACATGTGTCTGGGGTACACAGGGCAGGTGGGATGGGCTGCACCGGTGTTACATGTGTCTGGGGTACACAGGGCAGGTGGGATGGGCGGCACCGGTGTTACATGTGTCTGGGTTACACAGGGCAGGTGGTATGGGCTGCACCGGTGTTACATGTGTCTGGGGTACACAGGGCAGGTGGGATGGGCTGCACCGGTGTTACATGTGTCTGGGGTACACAGGGCAGGTGGGATGGGCGGCACCGGTGTTACATGTGTCTGGGTTACACAGGGCAGGTGGTATGGGCTGCACCGGTGTTACATGTGTGTGGAGTACACAGGGCAGGTGGTACGTGCTGCACTGGTGTTACATGTGTCTGGGGTACACAAGGCAGGTGGGATGGGCTGCACCGGTGTTACATGTGTCTGGGGTACCCAGGGCAGGTGGTACGGGCTGCACCGGTGTTACATGTGTCTGGAGTACACAGGGCAGGTGGTACGGGCTGCACCGGTGTTACATGTGTCTGGAGTACACAGGGCAGGTGGTACGGGCTGCACCGGTGTTACATGTGTCTGGAGTACACAGGGCAGGTGGTATGTGTGTACTGGTGTTACATGTGTCTGGGGTACACAGGGCAGGTGGTATGTGTGTACTGGTGTTACATGTGTCTGGGGTACACAGGGCAGGTGGGATGGGCTGCACCGGTGTTACATGTGTCTTGGGTACACAGGGCAGGTGGTATGTGTGTACTGGTGTTACATGTGTCTGGAGTACACAGGGCAGGTGGTATGGGCTGCACCAGTGTTACATGTGTCTGGAGTACATAGGGCAGGTGGGATGGGCTGCACTGGTGTTACATGTGTGTGGAGTACACAGGGCAGGTGGTATGGGCTGCACCGGTGTTAAATGTGTCTGGGGTACACAGGGCAGGTGGTATGGGCTGCACCGGTGTTAAATGTGTCTGGGGTACACAGGGCAGGTGGTATGTGCTGCACCAGTGTTACATGTGTCTGGGGTACACAGGGCAGGTGGTACGTGCTGCACCGGTGTTACATGTGTCTGGGGTACACAGGGCAGGTGGTAGGTGCTGCACCGGTGTTACATGTGTCTGGGTACACAGGGCAGGTGGGATGGGCTGCACTGGTGTTACATGTGTCTGGGGTGCACAGGGCAGGTGGTACGTGCTGCACCGGTGTTACATGTGTCTGGGTACACAGGGCAGGTGGTACGGTGTGTACCTGTGTTACATGTGTCTGGGGTACACAGGGCAGGTGGTATGTGCTGCACTGGTGTTACATGTGTCTGGGTACACAGGGCAGGTGGTACGTGCTGCACTGGTGTTACATGTGTCTGGGGTACACAGGGCAGGTGGTACGGGCTGCACCGGTGTTACATGTGTCTGGAGTACACAGGGCAGGTGGGATGGGCTGCACCGGTGTTACATGTGTCTGGGGTACACAGGGCAGGTGGTAGGTGCTGCACCGGTGTTACATGTGTCTGGGTACACAGGGCAGGTGGGATGGGCTGCACTGGTGTTACATGTGTCTGGGTACACAGGGCAGGTGGTACGTGCTGCACTGGTGTTACATGTGTCTGGGGTACACAGGGCAGGTGGTATGTGCTGCACTGGTGTTACATGTGTCTGGGGTACACAGGGCAGGTGGGATGGGCTGCACCGGTGTTACATGTGTCTGGGGTACACAGGGCAGGTGGTACGTGCTGCACCGGTGTTACATGTGTCTGGGGTACACAGGGCAGGTGGTACGGTGTGTACCGGTGTTACATTTGTCTGGGGTACACAGGGCAGGTGGGATGTGCTGCACCGGTGTTACATGTGTGAAGTACACAGGGCAGGTGGTATGTGCTGCACCGGTGTTACATGTGTGAAGTACACAGGGCAGGTGGTATGTGCTGCACTGGTGTTACATATGTGAAATACACAGGGCAGGTGGTATGTGCTGCACATGTTTTACATGTGTCTGGGGTACACAGGGCAGGTGGTATGGGTTTCACCGGTGTTACATGATTCTGGGGTACACAGGGCAGATGGGATGTGTGTACTGGTGTTACATGTGTCTGGCGTACACAGGGCAGGTGGGATGGGCTGCACCGGTGTTACATGTGTCTGGGGTACACAGGGCAGGTGGTATGGGCTGCACTGGTGTTACATTTGTCTGGGGTACACAGGGCAGGTGGGATGTGCTGCACCGGTGTTACATGTGTCTGGGGTACACAGGGCAGGTGGTATGTGTGTACTGGTGTTACATGTGTCTGGGGTACACAGGGCAGGTGGTATGTGCTGCACTGGTGTTACATGTGTCTGGGGTACATAGGGCAGGTGGTATGTGCTGCCCCGGTGTTACATGTGTCTGGGGTACACAGGGCAGGTGGGATGTGCTGCACTGGTGTTACATGTGTCTGGGGTACACAGGGCAGGTGGTATGTGTGTACTGGTGTTACATGTGTCTGGAGTACACAGGGCAGGTGGTATGTGCTGCACCGGTGTTACATGTGTCTGGGGTGCACAAGGCAGGTGTTATGTGTGCACTGGTGTTACATGTATCTGGGTACATAGGGCAGGTGGGATGGGCTGCACTGGTGTTACATGTGTGGGGTACACAGGGCAGGTGGTATGTGTGTACTGGTGTTACATGTGTCTGGAGTACACAGGGCAGGTGGTATGTGTGTACTGGGAGATTGAGGTGTCCCGGATTCACAGGGCAGGTGGTATTTGGTGTACTTGTGATAGAGGTGTTTTCGGTACACAGTGCAGGTCATATTTGGTGTACTGGTAATATAGGTGTTTCTTGTGTCTGGGGTACATAAAACGTGGTATTTGATGTACTGGGGAGTAGAGGTGTCGAGTATGCAAGAAAGGTGGTATGTGGTGTAGTACGGTGCAGGTGTCTGGGTTGCACAGGGCAGGTGGTATGTAGAGTACAGGTGTCTGGTGGACAAGTGGTATTTGGTTGTATTCTGGCAGGAAGTGTCCGGGTACTCTGGGCAGGTAATATGAGTGCAGTGGGTGGCCTCTAAGAAGAGGATGAGACACTGGGGTGAGATGGTGTGTGGGGAATGGGGACACATTGGGGTCAGACGTTGTGTGGGAATGGGGTATAACCACTTCCTGTTCCACAGCCCTTTGCACTGATTGCCTGGGGTGGGAGCTAGAGAGCTTCTGGTTGGTTGGAGACTCCCCAAAGAACAGTAGTGACCGTGTCCCTGTTGTGTTGACACAGGACCAGCTGCAGCAGAAGATCATCTGCCCAGGGCCCGTGAACTGCCTAGCAGCGTCTCCGAATGGCCTCTACCTGGCAGCAGGAATGGCTGAGAGCATCTACTTGTGGGAGGTAAGGAGACCCCAGGCTTGACAGAGAGCATCTACCTGTGGGGGGTAAAGAGGCACCTGGCAGCAGGTCCTTTAATCCGAGGGTGGACACACTGGAGCGCAAGCCTTGTGGAGAGATGTCATGGTGGGGGGTATTTCAGAAGAAGTGAAAGTGCACTAGGTGAGCTGTTCGTGCAGAACTGCGGAGTTGAGAGTACCCAGAGACAGAGGTCGGTGTGGTGTAAGAGCAATGGGGGCTCGGGGTCCAAGCAGTGGCATGCGTGAGTAAGATCTGCTTATGGCTTTATTATAATGTACCATTTGTTTTGAAATTAACAATTGGCTGAATATGGACAAGTGACCACCTCACACCAATCAAGAGACTATAATACATTTATGAAGCGCTCATATGGCTTCGGAGAGGTGTCCCAGCGTTACCGGCCCTAACAAACACAGACAACTGAAATGCCACCGAGGGGGGTCACTAGTTATCAAACAGATAGGTTTGAAGGAGTTTCCGAAAGACTAATTCAGAGGGTGCCAAATGAAGGTAAGCAGGAGGGAATTCCTTAATTTGGTGGTTAAATTAGAGAAGGGCCGCGCGCCTCGTCTTGCCCTACTAACCCTCTGAGCAAGAAGTAAATTTTGTCCAGTAGACCGAAGCGTTCTCTCATGACATAAGGGCTGAAGTGTTTTTTTCCTTGGGTATCCAGGCCCTTTTTGTTCATGAGTTCTGTAAGCAAAGGTGAGGACTTTATATTTGGTACAGTTTCCAATCTGTAACCGTTGCGCAAGCTGGAAGCTTCAGGACCAACCGGCCCACTGCGTTCTGAATCATAGGCGATGGAGCAAGTACAATGATAAGCCCAGGGACTGTTTTCAGCATTGTGAAACATCTGGCTGAAGCAGGTCTGACCTGGGGTTCGAAAGTTAGATTGGCATCAGATTTGACTCCCAGGTTACCAACCACCGAGGCCACGAGGGATGGGGTCCTAACTCGCTGGTTCACTAATTTGTGGCATCAAGAAGGTGGTGTGCGCCAAATAACAAACAATCTCTAACAATATCTGAGTTTATTATCGGACAATTCACACTCCTTTCTCCCTCCCACCCATGGACTTGAACATCACAGACATCTGCCAAGATCAGAGATGCGTTACTTCACGCCATTTTACAGTTAACATTACGCACACTTGCTTGTAAGGGCACCCAACCGGACCCTGACACATAGCATCATCTTGTTGTTTGACAGAGTTGAGGGGTGGTCTCCCAGGTCCAGACAACAAGGATGCCTAAATAGGGTTTTTGAAATGAGTCTTTAAGTGGTGGCTGGTTCTATACAAAAGAATACAAGGAAATATATTACACCTCTGTTCAAGCCTCAGAGTTCTTCAGGGCGGTTGTGTACAGGCTACTCCATTTGTTTTGCACGGTTGCTAGAGCGTTGGTTTATAAAATGTTTTCCTGTTTCCATGCTGGAAAGAGGTAAAAGCATGCACTGTGCTCATCCTAATCCACACATGCAATATGAACTGCCCACATGCACTCTTCATACATGTCCCTAGCCCATTATTCTAGCTGTCAGTGGGCAGTTGGCATTGTATTGAAAGTTGGACTCTGCAGCTTTAGGCCAGTTTAAAAAGTCCCAACAGGAACACCCCACTGCAGAGGTCCCAACAGTAGGGAGTTTTCATAAGGGCATGCCCACTTTTCCTACCAGGCCCCATGATTTGCCCACACCTGCACTCCCTTCTCTTCCACCACAGTGGTTGGTGGGTGCTTAAGCTCTCGAGGCCCTGTGGAGGCAGAGTGAACTGGTGTTCCACATGTGAAAGACTTTTTAGAGGGGTGGACCTCGAGTTGTTGTGTAACTTTCAGTACCCGTTGCTTGCATGCAGAGCAGATGTGAACTGATTAAGACCCCACTCCTGGGGTACTAGTTGTGTGAGGATCAAGAGTGAGGGATTTCAGTACAGCTAACCTTTAAATCTCCTCCCCTCCTAAAATAGCTCAGGATTTAGATGCATCAGTAGTGCGGTGTGTGTGTGTATATCTCAGTTTCTAGAGAAACATGAAGCACATTAGCTAGTGATTGAGGTGTATGGACAGCAGCGTGTGCGTGTATCTCAGTAATGGACCTGCAGTAGGTGCTAGAGCTCATGGTTGAGGTGCAACAGCAGGGTTCTGGTCGGGTCCCAGTACTGAAATAACACAGCAGCTTGTCTCAGATTGAGAAGGACAGAGTGTTGTGGGTCAGAGACAAGTGTCACTGGCAGAAATGTGCTTGTGTTTGAATACTTGAACAGCACGTGGTCCTGCGGGTGTAGGTTAAGAGACATTGGTTGAAGAGGCATGAGGTCCATTCCAGACTATGCAGCCTTGTTGTTCGGTGCGCCGGTGCCGGCCGCAGGCTTGTGAGCAAAGGTTTGGACGCCTGCATTTATTCTTCAACAATTAAGCACTGCTTGGCATAATAAACAGTCCTACATCATCTGCACAACTTCTCACAGTGGATTAATTAACCCTAGAACCTTTATCACTGGCTCAGCACCAGGCCTACAGTACTGAGCATCTGTAGAGTCTCAAGGCAGCCACCAGGCATACAGCAAGCATTGGCAAATAATAGCAGAAAATAGCTAAGGCCCTAAGGTGGGGCCAAGCCATATAGTAAAATAGTGGAATGCGAAGTTAGGTCCCCCCACCCAAGGATGTGGAGTAGTTAGAAGGGAGCTGGGACAACCCTGGACCCCAAGAGGTGAGTACCTAGGTGACCCCCACCGACCAGGAGAGCAGGGGTAAGTTACCTGGTCTTCCCAAAGATTAAGAAGGGGTCTTGGAAAAGGAAGATTGCAAGAACAGGACCAGTCCAGTGGAACCCAACGATGGATTCCGGGAGAAGAGGACCTGCAAAAGAAGGGAACCAAGTCCGGTCCACCCAGGAGTATCCACGTGGGAAGGACTCACTACCCACCCTTCTGTGGATGAAGATCCGGGTCGACGTGTGTACGAAAGTAGCCTCTTTTTGGGATGGTTAGCCCCCCCCACACTATTTGCCTGTTTGTCTGTCTGTCTGTTTGTCAATATGTTTGACTGTGTTCACTGGGATCCTGCCTACCAGGACCCCAGTGATTATGCTCTCTCCTTTTAAACTGGGTAACTTGTACAATTTTCACCCCGCATTTGGCATACTGGTACCCCCGTATAAGTCTCTAGTACATGGTATATAGGTACCCAGGGCATTGGGGTACCAGGGGATCCCTATGGGCTACAGCATGTATTATGCCTCCCATAGGGAGCCCATGCAAAGTATTCGGCAAGCCTGCGTGAAAGCGTGCATGCACCCTTTCACTACCAGGTCACTGTAAGTCACCCCTATGGTAGGCCCTCTCAGCCCAGAGGGCAGGGGGCAGGTACCTGTGTGTGTGAGGGCAGCCCTGCATTAGCAGTGGTGCCCCCACGAACTCCAGTGCCATTTCCATTGGACTATGTGAGTGCGGGGGACACCATTTTACGTGTGTACTAGACATAGGTCACTACCAATTTCTAGCTACATAATGATAACTCTGAACCTAGGCATGTTTGGTATCAAACATGTCAGAATCATACCCCAATACTGTTGTAAGTATTGGAAGTATTATTCCATGCACTCTGGGGGCTCCTTAGAGGACCTCCAGCATTGCTCCTACCAGTCTTGCAGGGTTTTCCGGGCAGCCCAGCTGCTGCCACCCCTCACAGGTTTCTGCCCTCCTTCTGCTTGAGCGGATCAAGCCCAGGAAGGCAGAACAAATAATTTCCTTTGGGAGAGGGAGGTAACGCCCTCTCCCTTTGGAAATAGGTATGACTGGCTTGGGTGGGTTAGCCTACCCAAGCCACTGGTATGTTTTGAAGGGCCCATTTGGTGGCCTCTGTGCATAAATCAGTTTACACCTGCTCAGGGACCCCCCCAGTCCCTGCTCTGGTGCGAAACTGGAAAATGGGAACGCAACAGAGGGTCCCTGGGTTCTGCCATCTTGAAACCAAGTTTGGTAGGGACGTCTGGGAGCATCTGAGTGGCCAGGCCAGGCAGGTGATATCATAGCTCCCTCCTGATAGGTGGTCACCTGGCTAGGTGACCAGTCCCCCTTTTCAGGGCTGTTTAGGGTCTCTCTCTGTGGGGGGTTGGGGGGGGGGGTTCCCCTCAGATTCCGCTTACAGGATTCCAGCACGACTCCTCTGCAACCTCTACTTCGAATTCTGACCTCTGGAACTGCAACTCAAACCTCCAGGACCCGACAATCTGCCTCCAAGAAGAACTACTCTTCTGCAACATTGTTTCCAGGGCTGCTGCCAGCCAATTGTAACATTTCCACTGGCTGTGTGTAAGGAAATGGCTCCCTGTTGCAGTGACCCCCCACTTTTTGCCTGATACTGATGCTGACTTGACTGAGAAGTGTGCTGGGACCCTGCTAACCAGGCCCCAGCACCAGTGTTCTTTCACCTATAATGTACCATTGTTTCCACAATTGGCACACCCCTGGCACATTGATAAGTCCCTTGTAAAAGGTACCAGTGGTACCAAGGCCCCTATGACCAGGGAAGGTCCCTAAGGGCTGCAGCATATGTTGTGCCATCCTAAGGGACCCCTCACCTAGCACATGCACACTGCCAATCCAGCGACCTCTGAAGCCTCAGAGGACTACCCTGCATCTAAAAGGACCAAGAACTCCAGAGGACAGCGGTCCTGTTCCACAAAGACTGCAACTTTGCAACAAAGAAGCAACTTTTAAAGACCACACGTTTCCCGCCGGAAGCGTGAGACTTTCCACTCTGCACCCGATGCCCTCGGCTGAACCTGCAGAGAAACAATACTACAGGGAGGACTTCCCAGCGACTGCGAGCCCGGGAGTAGCCAGAGTTGAGCCCCCAGAGCCCCCACAGCGACGCCTGCAGAGGGAATCCAGAGGCTCCCCCCTAACCGCGATTGCCTGCTTCAAAGAACCCGACGCCTGGTAAAGACACTGCACCCGCAGCCCCCAGGACCTGAAGGATCCGACCTCCAGTGCAGAAGCAACCCCCAGGTGGCCCTCTCCCTTGCCCAGGTGGTGGCTACCCCGAGGAGCCCTCCCCCTTCCCCCCCTTGCCTGCCTGCATCGCTGAAGAGACCCCTGGGTCTCCCATTGAAACCTATTGCGAACCAGGCGCCTGTTTGCACACTGCACCCGGCCGCCCCTGTGCCGCTGAGGGTGTACTTTCTGTGCTGACTTGTGAATTATCACTTTTTGCCACTATCTTACCTCTAAGGGGAACCCTTGGACTCTGTGCATACTATTTCTTACTTTGAAATAGTACATACAGAGCCAATTTCCTACTCTGTGCATCCTCTGAGGGCGGCAAGTCTTCAGTCTGCATGAGAAGGAAGAAGGAATCTCCCTTAGAGTGAAGGAGTCATTTCCCTTCATCTGCAGGCACCAACTGCAACAATGACTTGTGACCACACACAAAAAATGATTACTTTGTGTGTGGAAAGCTTCCGTTGGATAAAAACAATGCGTGGCGATTTCGTGTACATGAAATGTAAAATAGTCATTCTAGCACGCTGCAAGGGGCCGAATAATGCATCAAAATATACTACCCTGAGTGCAGCAGAATCCCAGATTATATTTCAAAAGAACTGGCTAAACTGTCTTGCTTTGTCTAGGCAGAGTTACACTGTGCCTGTTGCCTCCACGAACGGACTTCTCAAGTGTACTTAGACAAGAAAGCTTAAATAGCTGGCCATTAAAAGCTGTCTTATCCTCTCCTGTCCACTTGATGGCATTCCTCCCCTAGGAGAGTGTGGGGATACTTGGACCTCCGAGTTGGATGACACGCTGTAATGGAGTGCCTGCTTTTTTATCTCATTTCTACATGGTGACCCTTCTCTCCTGCAGCAGTGTGTGGTGGTACCTGGATGTCTCCTCTCATGTTCAGGTGGTGGTGCTTCTCCCCTGCATGACTGGTGATACCTGGATGTCTTGTTGTCTTATGTCCACATGGTTGCGCTCCTCCCCTGCAGGAGTGCGGTGGTACCTGGATGTCTTATTCTCTCCTATCCACATGAAGGCGTTCTTCTCCGGCCAGAGTTTGCGGTGGTATCTGTTAGTCTTGTTCTCTCATGTCCATGTGGTGGCACTCCTCTCTGGCAGGAGTGGGGTGGTACCTGCGTGTCTTGTTCTCTTATGTCCATGTTGTGGCGTTCTTCTCCCCCCCACACCCCTTACTGGCGTGTGGTGGTAGCTGGATGTCTTGTTCTCTCATGCCCACGTGGCAATGCTCTTCCCTCCTGCAGGAGTGCAATGGTACCTGGATGTCTTGTTCTCTCATGCCCACCTGGTGGTGCTCCTCTCCTGCAGGAGTGCACAGTGGTACCTGGATGTCTTGTTCTCTCATGTCCACGTGGTAGTACTCCTCCACTGCAGGAGTGTGTTGTAGTATTTGGATGTCTTGTTTTCTTAGCGCCACGTGGTGGCGCTCCTCTTCTGCAGGACTGCAGCGGTACCATGATGTCTTGTTCGCTCATGTCCAAGTGGTGGTGCTGCTCCTCCCTGGCAGTATGCGGTGGTACCTGGATGTCTTGTTCTTTAATGTCCACCTAGTGGCACTCCTCTCCTGCAGGAGTGTGCAGTGATACGTGGGTGTTCTGTGGCATGTCTCTCCTGCAGCACTGTGCATTGTTACCACTCCCTAGGAGAGCCGGTGATGGATGGCTCTTTCTACCGGAGAGAACATGCCCTTGTCAGGTGGAGTAGCCATCTGACCTCTCGGTGCCCCTTAGGTCCCCCAGGTTCATGATACCTGCTGGGGGCCTCCAGAGCAGACGAAAGAGTGCACTGAGGTGAGAGATTAAAGAGACCAGGGGGTCTGCCCTGGGGCATCTGTGCCTTGGAGGGTCTCTGAGGCCCCCTAGTAAGGCTGTTGTTCTCGCCCTCCCCTCAACCTGTCCTTGGAAACCTTTTTCCTTTTCATCTTCAGAAGTCTTCACTATACCCAATGTGCAGAACATTCAAGTCTGTGCTGTCTTATGTCTTTAATGTTTACCCTGTGCGCTGCAGGGCTCCAAAAATCTACTCGGCCACTCGCATTGGCGAGTTTTTTTTATGAGGTCGAGCTATTTTTAGATTTCACTTGCCCCTTCTGGCAAGTGGACAAAGAACAGGTTATCTGTTCAGTCAAAAACAGAATTGGCAATTGAGATGCCTTTAAATCTTATTCTTGTCACGTTTGCTCTGTGTTCAGAGACAGAGGTCAAAAGTCAGTTTGTCTTCTTGCATGCAAATACTTTTCCTTATGACTGCAGAGTTCCAGGATTTTGTAAGTTGAACTATCTGACCTATGTGAAATGAAAGGCTTTGGGTATCAGATTTTTCCTAACACACAACATTTATATAACTAACTCAATTTTACAAACATTTCAAAATATTTTTCCGTAGCTGTGAAAGACCATTTTCTCTACTACTGTGTGATGGAAAAAATATATTTTAATAGAATTGAAAAACAAAATCGGAACACTTTACTTGGTGATGTGCAAATGATAAATGTTTTCTCAAACCCAATTTTCACAGATTATTGTTAAAACCCTATATAGTTTTATCAGTAAAGCTGCAAGTCAGTGGGAAGGTTTTTGGACATTTCTTGGAAATGTACTGTCTGTAAATGACAGTGCGCTACCACATCATGCCTTAGTAATATACCTATTAAAAGTGAGTGTTTAAACATAAACTGAGAAACACTCCTTCCCTGATGGCAAAGCTATTTGTAAACTAAGATGCAAGTCATGCATGGGTCATGTGTACCCTGTATGTAGGCTAGATTTATTATACATGTAGTAAATGTTTAGTGTATTTAATCAAGCAAAAGAAGACTTTTTTTTTTTTTTTTTTTACAGCAGAAGTGCTGTACTCACATGTTTGAAGGTGCACTCATATATGAGAATGAAGAAAAAGGCGACTGTAAATTACAATATTTTCCTGGGATCACATAATTTGAGACCGGTTTCCGGGTCAAGTACATTAGTCAGGTCGAGTAGATAATACAAGCTACTCAAACTGCAGGTTTAGTACTATTTTTATGCTTTTTTCGAGGCCTGCGCTGTCAGCTTTTACTGGGAGAACGTCTTGCCGCTTTTTGTGCCTACCCTTTGTAGAAAACTGGCATGGTGTGTGGTGGACTCCTATGGTGTTGGCACCTTATCCCAGGTCCAGGTATCCCATCCCATCTCAGTGAAGTGTAGGCAGTGTCTAGAAGCCAGGGCTCTCTAGAGGTAACTGTGGATGAGCAGCTAAGTCTTATCTAGGAGACATGCAAAGCTCATGCAATACCACTGTAGTCACACAGCACTTACACACATGAAATAACCACACAGTGTTACAAAAATAAAGGTACTTTAATACAGCAACACAAATACTAGAATACTTTAGGCCAGTGGTTCCCAACCTGTGTTCCGGGGACCCCTGGGGGTCCTCAAAGCCTCTTCAGGGGGTCCATGACTGCATAGAAAATGAAATAATATTAACAGATTATGTCCCCAGCTTTCAGTAATGACTCGGTGAAGGGGTCCCCAGATTCCAATAAAGATTCAGTGGGGGTCCCGGGCTCCAGTTATGATAAAGTAGGGGTCCACAGAATTAAAAAGGTTGGGAACCACTGCTTTAGGCAGTCTCCCAACTGGATGTAAGTAATATATTTAAATATATATATAGTTGGGCTCGGAGTGTTACAAGTTGTTTTTCTTTGTAGGAGCTTTTTCGAGTCACAAATCGAATTACTCCTCCTTTCTGTGATAGTGTGCATGGGCATCGAGTCCTTTGTTAGATTGTTTTCTTTCCGCCGTTGGGTTCGGACGTGTTTCCTCTTGCTTCGGTAGATCTCGGTTCAGTACTATCTGAACTTCTCTCTTCTTTCTATAAATGTCAGTATAGTTCTTGATCGCGTTTTCTAACTTTATATTCGATCCAATTGTAATCGTCGGGGTAGATTAAATACCCTTTCAGGCGACTGCACCCTTCTTGGGCCTACTTCGACTTGTGGTTGTTGAACAATGCCAGGCTGATGGAACGGACTCCATTTCGCATTTGCTCCCAGTGTCACGCCAAGTTCCCATACACCGACCAAAACTTGGTGTGGAACCTCTGTCTTTCTCCGTAACACAGAGAAGAAAGCTGTGAAGTGTGTCGGTCCTTCCGCTTGAAGAAAACTCTTAGGCTTCGAAGAGCACGTCGATTTGGAGATGGCCTCTAACTCGTTGGAACAAACACCCGACATTTGCGGAGAAGAACATGCTCAAGCTGCAGTTTCCATCGCAGACTTTGATTTGGAACGAGATTCAGATGGGGACAGCCAATCGCTTCCAGCGGCACAGTACCTGAGTACATCAGCCCCTTCCCATCCCTCAAAGACAACTAAAAAGACTTCAGCACTGGTCTTTGGTCCACTACTGCTTGCCGGGGTCAGCACAGAAAATTAAGACCAAAGTAGATTTGCCACCGACCGGACAGCGTGCAACACCTGTTTTGGGATCGAGTCGAAAAACAGAGCCTTCCACCTTGGAGCTAAAAACTGCCATTGATTTCGGAGCCGACATTCTCTGCCTAACTAAAACATTCGGTTTCCAGACTTTTTGAGCTGAAACCTGTGGGTGGAAAATATGCTCCTACTACTGAGCAGTCTTTGGAAATAATGCCCATATTGGAAGTAATGGACGTTAAACAGCGCAAAATCTAGATACGCAAAGACACTGGAAAGATTATTGCTTCTCCTCCTCCTACAACAAAGACAAAGTTATCTTTCCAAGAGACTCTAGAAGCTGGGCCTCCACCTGCTAAAATATACAAGGATAAGGAGAAACCAAAGGCACTACAACAGCCTTCGCCACCACATTCTCCTTTACTTACTGCTTCTCCACCACCAGATATTCCACCGCCTTCACCTACAGAGTTTCCCCCGAAAATACCCTATCTCTGCACATGGGGATGATTCAAGTGATACTCATTGCAACGTAGATCCATGGGATTTATATTATTCAGATCCTATACCTTCCAACGATCCTGATTTATACCCGGATAGGCCATCTCCGCCTGAAGATACTACTGCCTACAACCAGATCATAGCTAGGGCAGCTGCATATCACAACGTGCAGTTGCATGCAGATCCCATAGAGGATGTTTTTTTTTTATTCAACACCTTATCATCCACTCACAAGGAGTATCGATGCCTACCCGTGCTCCCAGGCATGCTTACACGTGCAGAAGACATTTTCAAGGAGCCGGTAAGGTCCAGGGTTATTACACCAAGCGTAGACAAAAAGTACAACCCTGCACCTTCAGATCCACTTTTCATTAGACAACAATTGACACCTGACTCTGTAGTTGTTAGTGCAGCCAGGAAGGGCAAATAGCCAATCCACAAGGGACGTTCCTCATCCAGACAAGGGGAGTCGTAAGTTTGATACAGCGGGGAAGAGAGTAGCAACTCCAGCTGCTAATCACTGGAGAATTGCTCGTTATCAAGCTCTGTTAGCCAAATACGATAGAGCTCATTGGGATGAGATGGAGGAGTTCTTACAGGACCTTCTACCAGAAAAGGGCACAGCACATAGTTACGGAGGGACAGGCCATCTCGAACAACCAAATTAGATCTGCCTTAGATGCAGCAGACACAGCAGCAAGGGGTATCGACACCGTTGTGATTATTAGAAGGCATGCATGGTTAAGAACTTCAGGGTTCAATCCTGGAATACAACCGGCAGTACTCAATATGCCTTTTGATGATAAACACTTATTTGGCCCAGAAGTAGATGCCACCATAGAGAAACGTAACTGATCCAGCTAAGGCTATGGGTGCCTTTAACATTACCCTTACTTGGGGAACTTTTCGTTGGCCCCAGTTCAGAGGAGGTTTTAAACCATCAACCTCAGAGCCGTCTACATCCCAACAGAAACAAGGACAACCGTTTTACAATGGAGGCTCTTTCAGAGGCTCTTACAAGGGAAATAACTTTAGAGGTAGAGAGAAATCCACCACCAGAAGAGGTTCCTCACCCTCAACCAAACAATGACTTTCTGCACATCCCCACACAGCATACATCTCCTGTGCGAGGAAGACTGAAATATTTCTACCAACAGTGGCCCAACATTACGACAGATCAATGGGTGCTGTCAATTATCCAGAATGGTTATTGCGTAGAGCTCATCTCTACTCCAGCAAACATTCCCCCTCGCTCGCACAGGCTTTCTCTGGAGCACCTCCATTTATTACAAGAAGCGGGACAGTCACTTTGGCTCAAAGGTGCAATAGAGATGGTGCGTACAGCTCAACAATGGGCAGGAGTATATTCTCTACACTTCCTGATTCCAAAAAAGGATGGAACTCTCGGACCAATCCTGGATCTCAGACCCCTCAATCAGTACATCCTGTCAGAGCAGTTCCACAAGGACACTCTTCAGGACGTCATTCTCCTGCTACAAAAAGAAAACTATATGACAGCATTAGATCTAAAGGATGCTTACTTCCACTTTCCCATACATCCAGCACATCGCAAACTTCTAAGATTTACGATAGCACGCAAGCACTACCAGTTCACAGTGCTACCCTTTGGAGTAACAACAGCACCAAGGGCATTCACCAAATGCCTCGCAGTGGTTGCAGCATACCTCCAAAGACAACGTATACATGTCTTTCTTTATCTGGACGACTGGATCATGAAAGCCATCACCATTCAAACCTCTCAACAGCACACACAGTACACAGTGGATACCCTATGCAGTCTAGGGTTCACAATCAATTATCAGCAATCTCAACTGCAACCAGCACAAATACAACCGTATCTGGGAGCATTCTGAACACTATCGGCATTAGCGCACCCAAACTCACTGAGAATTCAAGCTTTCCATAATCTCATCTCAACTACAGTACAATCAAACTTACACAGTAAGGTTCATCATGAAACTTTTGGGAATTATGGCATTGTGCAGAGCAATAGTACCCAATGCACGTCTACAAATGAGACCCGTACAGCAGTGTCTCTCACAACAGTGGTCTCAGGCACAGGGTAAAATTCACAATCTGTAGTTGTTGGACTTGCAACTCTCTGCAATGGTGGAATCACACCAACTTATCAAAAGGGTGGCCATTTAAGGACCCTGTGCCACAGACCATAACCACAACAGATGCATTAATGATATGTTAGGTAGCCCATCTCAACAACCTTACCATACAAGGGGAATGGGACTCAATTCAACAAACTTATCACATAAACCATTTGGAGTTGCTAGCAGTGTTCCTAGCACTCAAAGCTTTCCAACCACAGATCACACACAAAACATTGTTGATAATGACAGACAGCATGACCACAATGTATTATCTGCAAAAACAAGGGGGGGGGACACTCCTCTCAATTGTCCTTTCTAGCACAGACAATTTGGAAATGGGCAATTCACAATCACATTCAACTACTAGCAGAGTATATCCCGGGGATACACAACCAAAAAGCGGACCTCTTAAGCAGGACGCAGCAACAAATACATGAATGGGAGAATCACCACACAAGTGATTCAACAATACTTCCACATGCGGGGAACCCGGACATAGACCTCTTCGCAACAAGCGAAAACACAAAATGCCCAAACTTCGCATCCAGGTACCCACACTTTTGACCCAGGGACAATGCTCTGTGGATTAATTGGTCGGGGATATTTGCTTACGCTTTTCCCCGTCTCCTACTAATTCAATTTTTGGTCAACAAAATCTGTCATACCTCCCTCACTATGATACTCGTAGCTCCCACGTGGGCACGTCAATGCTGGTACACAACACTGTTTGATCTGTCTGTGGTTCCACATCGCAAGCTTCCAAACAGACCGGACCTTTTAACTCAAAACAAAGGTAAAATCAGGCATCCCTATCCCAGTGTGCTCAACCTGGCGTTTGGCTCCTGATGTCAGAGTTTGGACATCTAGAGCTTTAAACAGGATTTATGGACATTCGAAAAGAAGCACGCAAACATACAAGCAGACAGTGCTGTGCAGCTAAATGGAAACTTTTTGTATGTTACGGTCAACCCAAAAACATTGATCCACTTAAAGCATCAGTACATGATATTGTCTGTAATTTCCTTCATTTACAAAAAGGTAATTTTGCATATTCATCTATTAAAATTAATTTAACAGCAATAGCTGCTTACCTCCAAAACACAGCCTACTTCTCTATTTAGAATCCCTGGCATAAAAGCTATTATGGTAGGCCCTGAAAGAGTTATTCCAACTAGAGCTCCAGCCTGGAATCTTAATATTGTGCCCACAAGGCTTATGGGTCCACCATTTGAACCGTGCACTCTTGCGCACTTCACTTTCTCTCATGGAAAGTTGCTTTCTTGGTAGCAATTACTTCCTTAAGAAGAGTTAGTGAAATTCAGGCATTCACTTTAGAAGAACCTTTCTTCCAAATTCACAAAATTCCTACCTAAAGTAGTTTCACCATCTCACATCAATCAGTCAGTGAAATTGCCAGTCTTCTTTCCACAGCCAGATTCAGTTGCTGAAAGAGCCCTTCCCACTCTTTGTGTTTAAAAGAGCTCTTGTGTATTATGTAGATAGAACAAAAGATTTCAGAAAATCTTAACAACTTTTTGTGGCTTTTTAACAACCTCATAAGGGTAATCCTATTTCAAAACGAGGATTAGCCAGGTAGATAGTAATGTGTATTCAGACTTGCTTTCTTAAAGCTAAAAGACAACTATTAGTAACTCCTAAAGTGCATTCTACTAGAAAGAAAGGAGCTTCAATGGCATTCTTAGGAAATATGCCACGCAGCCACATGGTCCACAGCACACACATTTACTAAGTACTACTGTGTGGATGTGGTATCTCGACAACAAGCAAATGTGGGTCAAGCAGTGGCTAAAACACTGTTTTAGACTACTCCAACTCCTACAGGCTGGCCACCGCTTATTGTGGGAGGGGCTGCTTTTCAGTCTATGCAAAGCATGTGTATCTGCAGCTACCCATGCCATGGAGTAGACATCTGTTCGTGGCATGTAGAAATGCAGATTCACATGCGCCCTCCTCGGAAGCCTGTAGCCATTGTAGGCCTTTCTTTATGTATATACATTGCATGGACATCTTTTTCTTACTATTTACATTTCTTCACTCCTTACTTCACCCTCCTGCGGGGAAACAATCTAACAAAGGAGTTGATGTCCATCATGTGCACTATGACCGATAGGAGGAGTCACTCGATCTCGTGACTCGAAAAAGCTTCTTAGAAGAAAAACAACTTGTAACACTCAGAGTCCAACACTAGATGGCGATATATGCACAGCATGTGAATCGGCAGCACTACATGCCACGAACAGATGTCTACTGGGTAAGTAACATAATATATATGTGTGTGTGTATATATATATATATTATATTATATTATAAGAAATTAGCATAGAAACTAAAAGCACTGGCAAAAATGTAGAAAAACAGTTAGGGTCCTAGGGGAGTACCAAACCATACACTAAAATAATGGAATGCAAAGTGAAGTCCCCCACCCAAGGTTATGGAGTAGTTAGAGGGGGGCTGGGAGAACTCAGGAACCCAAGATTTCAGTACCTAAGTGACCCCCAGCGACCAGGAGATCAGAGGTAAGTTCCTGGTCTAAGGACTATCCACAGGACGTAGAAAATGGATTGTGCAAGAACAGGACCGGACCAGAGGAACCGAAGGTGGGTTCTGGAAGAAGAGGACCTGCAAAAGAAGGGGGCAATGTCCAGAAGAGTGTCCAGATGGGGCAGGAGCCACTACCCACCCTTCTGTGGATGAAGATTTGGGTTGATGGGGGAAGCACAAGATTGGCTGTGGAGCCCAGGAGCTTTCACAGAAGTCCTTGGAGCGGTGCAGATGATGCCCACGTCGGTCGCTGGGCGCACATAGTCAATGGTTTAGGAGAACCACAAACAGGCCTTGGCAAAATGCAAGAGGAAGCAAAAGAAGAGTTTCAGGGCTGAAGAGGACCAGCAAGGTCCAGGGGACTCGACCCTTGGAAGGGAGTCCGGGCTGACCGGCAGTGGAGAAAGCCAGCAGAAGCAGTTGCAGTCCCCACAGGCAACCCACTGGCAGAAGGCATAGTATGTTGCAGTGAGGTCCAATCAGCACACCTGGAGAGGAGTCCCACATCGCTGGAGCAGGAGAGGAGAAAGGATGAAGTGCTGGGGGCTACCCGGACACTAAAAATCCCTTGGAGCCGGAGACGACGAGCCTTGGTTGCTGCAAGAGTTGCGGTGCACAGTGGTACTGTCCTGCAAGGGCTCGCCATCTACCAAAATGGACAGACGGCAGAGAGGACCAAGGTGACCACTCCAGACCACCACCTGTGTTGCAGGATCCATACAGTTCCAGAGGAGAGCAGATCCACGCAGCTGAATGTCGTTTTTGTAGGTGCCTGCAGATGCAGGGGAGTAACTCCCTTCATTCCAAGGGAGATTCCTTCTTGCTTCTTGGTGCAGCTGAAGTCTTGCCAGAGGATGCACAGCTGTGAAAATGTTGCAGTTGCTGGAAGGAGCTGTGGAAACAGTATTGTAAGGCGAGTTTGTCTCAGGATTTGCAGTCTTCTCAGTTCTTGAAGTGTCCAATTTCAGATCCAGTGGCCAGGAGCAGAAGTAGACGTTGCAGGGGAGTCCTGGTGGAGTCTTGCATGCCGAATCTGGGGACCCGACTGCAAGGGAGTCCCTAAAAAGCCCTGCCAGGGGAATTGGTCACTTTGCAGGGTGACCACCTATCACAAGGGGGGGAGGGGTCACTGACGTCACCTGCCTGACTCGGCCACTCAGATGCTCCCATGGTCCTCTGCACATCTTGGATTCAAGATGGCAGAATGAAGTGGCCACCTAGAGGAGCTCTGGGCACCACCCCTGGGGTAGTGATGGACAGGGGAGCGGTCACTCCCCTTTCCTTTGTCCAGTTGTCTGGCTGGTGCAGACTGGCTTATGCAACGAAGGCACCAAATGTGCCCTTCAAAGCAAACCAGTGGCTTGGGGAGGCTGCCCCTCCCAAGCCAGTAACACGTATTTCCAAGGGAGAGGGTGTTGCCTCCCTCTCCCACAGGGAATCCTTTGTTCTGCCTTCCCCTGCCTGAGCTGATCAAGCAGCAGGAGGGCAGAAACCTGTCTGAGGGGCGGCAGCAGCGTGGGCTGCCTAGAAAATCCTGGAAGACTGGTAGGAGCAATACTGGGGTGTCCTCCTAAGGAGCTCCAAAGGTGCATGGAGTCATACTTATAATACTAGCATTAGTATTGGGGTCGGATTCTGACATGTTTGATACCAAACATGCCCAGGGTTGGAGTTACCGTTCTGTAGCTGGACACAGGTAGTGAGTGACCTGTGTCCATGACACGGGTAGAGTGGCTTCTCCGCATTTACGAAGTCCAGTGCAATGAAACTGGAGTTCGTAGGGGCACCTCTGCTTATGCAGGGGTGCCCTAACACACAGGAACCTGCACCCTGCCCTCTGGGCTAGCAGGGCCCGCCATAGGGGTGACTTACACTGACCTGGTGGAGTGACCTGTGGTGAAAGGGTGAATGCCCCTTTTCTCGCAGGCTGCAATGGCAGGCCGGCAGACTCAATTTGCATGGGCTCCCTATGAGAGGCACAATACATGCAGCAGCCCATGGGAGATCCCTGGTGTCCCAATGCCCTGGGTACCTGAGTACCATATACTAGGGACTTATAAGGGGACACCAGTATACCAGTTGTGGATTGCACAAAAGTCCAAGGCAACTAAATCTAGAGGAAGAGAACACAATCACTGGGGTCCTTGTTAGCAGGATCCCATCGAAAACAGTCTAAGCACACTGATAGCAGGCAAAAAGAGGGTACTTTCTTACACCCTTCACGCCGCTCCACTGCAGCCATGTGTGTGTTCGCAACTTTAACCAGTGCATGGTCCCTTGTGAGCACCACATGATCCAGCAGTAGAAGTGATGTGTGGCCTCTGTCTGCCAGTCCATGCCCAGGGAACCAATTCTGGCTGCTGGTTGAGCCCACCCACCTGCTGACATTAGCAGAGGGACTCGTACAATGCAGTGTGCTGAGCTGAGTAGTGCTGTGATTAGCAAAGGGACTCATAACCTGCAGTGTGCTGAGCTGCGCGCTGCTGTCAATAACAGAGGGGCACATACCATGCAGTGTGCTGAGCTGAGGGCTGCTGTGATTAGCACAGGGACTCAAAACCTGCAGTGTGCTGAGCTGGGCGTGGCTGAAATTAGCAGAGGAACTCGTACCCTGCAGTGTGCTGAGCTTAGCGTGGCTGAGATTAGCAGAGGGACTCGTACCCTGCAGTGTGCTGAGATGAGTAGTGCCGGCATTAACAGAGGGACTGAGCGTGGCTGAGATTAGCAGAGGGACTCGTACCCTGCAGTGTGCTGAGATGAGTAGTGCCGGCATTAACAGAGGGACTGAGCGTGGCTGAGATTAGCAGAGGGACTCGTACCCTGCAGTGTGTTGAGCTGAGTAGTGCCGGCATTAACAGAGGGACTGAGTGTGGCTGAGATTAGCAGAGAGACTTGTACCCTGCAGTGTGCTGAGATGAGTAGTGCCGGCATTAACAGAGGGACTGAGCGTGGCTGAGATTAGCAGAGGGACTCGTACCCTGCAGTGTGCTGAGATGAGTAGTGCCGGCATTAACAGAGGGACTGAGCGTGGCTGAGATTAGCAGAGGGACTCGTACCCTGCAGTGTGTTGAGCTGAGTAGTGCCGGCATTAACAGAGGGACTGAGTGTGGCTGAGATTAGCAGAGAGACTTGTACCCTGCAGTGTGCTGAGATGAGTAGTGCCGGCATTAACAGAGGGACTGAGCGTGGCTGAGATTAGCAGAGGGACTCGTACCCTGCAGTGTGCTGAGATGAGTAGTGCCGACATTAGCAGAGCGACTAAGCGTGGCTGAGATTAGCAGAGGGACTCGTACCCTGCAGTGTGCTGAAATGAGTATTGCTGGCATTAGCAGAGGGACTGGGCGTGGCTGAGATTAGCAGAGGGACTCGTACCCTGCAGTGTGCTGAGATGAGTAGTGCTGACATTAGCAGAGGGACTGAGCGTGGCTGAGATTAGCAGAGGGACTCGTACCCTGCAGTGTGCTGAGATGAGTAGTGCCGGCATTAACAGAGGGACTGAGCGTGGCTGAGATTAGCAGAGGGACTCGTACCCTGCAGTGTGCTGAGATGAGTAGTGCGAGATTAGCAGAGGGACTCGTACCCTGCAGTGTGCTGAGATGAGTAGTGCCGGCATTAACAGAGGGACTGAGCGTGGCTGAGATTAGCAGAGGGACTCGTACCCTGCAGTGTGCTGTGATGAGTAGTGCCGGCATTAGCAGAGGGACTGAGCGTGGCTGAGATTAGCAGAGGGACTCGTAACCTGCAGTGTGCCAAGATGAGTAGTGCCGGCATTAACAGAGGGCCTGAGCGTGGCTGAGATTAGCAGAGGGACTCGTACCCTGCAGTGTGCTGAGTTGAGTAGTGCCGACATTAGCAGAGGGACTGAGCGTGGCTGAGATTAGCAGAGGGACTCGTACCCTGCAGTGTGCTGAGATGAGTAGTGCTGACATTAACAGAGGGACTGAGCGTGGCTGAGATTAGCAGAGGGACTCGTACCCTGCAGTGTGCTGAGATGAGTAGTGCCGGCATTAACAGCGGGCCTGAGCGTGGCTGAGATTAGCAGAGGGACTCGTACCCTGCAGTGTGCTGAGATGAGTAGTGCTGAGATTAGCAGAGGGACTGAGCGTGGCTGAGATTAGCAGAGGGACTCGTACCCTGCAGTGTGCTGAGATGAGTAGTGCCGGCATTAACAGAGGGACTGAGCGTGGCTGAGATTAGCAGAGGGACTCGTACCCTGCAGTGTGCTGAGATGAGTAGTGCCGACATTAACAGAGGGACTGAGCGTGGCTGAGATTAGCAGAGGGACTCGTACCCTGCAGTGTGCTGAGATGAGTAGTGCCGGCATTAACAGAGGGACTGAGCGTGGCTGAGATTAGCAGAGGGACTCGTACCCTGCAGTGTGCTGAGATGAGTAGTGCCGACATTAGCAGAGCGACTGAGCGTGGCTGAGATTAGCAGAGGGACTCGTACCCTGCAGTGTGCTGAGATGAGTAGTGCCGACATTAACAGAGGGACTGAGCGTGGCTGAGATTAGCAGAGGGACTCGTACCCTGCAGTGTGCTGAGATGAGTAGTGCCGGCATTAACAGAGGGACTGAGCGTGGCTGAGATTAGCAGAGGGACTCGTACCCTGCAGTGTGCTGAGATGAGTAGTGCCGGCATTAACAGAGGGACTGAGCGTGGCTGAGATTAGCAGAGGGACTCGTACCCTGCAGTGTTCTGAGATGAGTAGTGCCGGCATTAACAGAGGGACTGAGCGTGGCTGAGATTAGCAGAGGGACTCGTACCCTGCAGTGTGCTGAGATGAGTAGTGCCGGCATTAACAGAGGGACTGAGCGTGGCTGAGATTAGCAGAGGGACTCGTACCCTGCAGTGTGCTGAGATGAGTAGTGCTGACATTAACAGAGGGCCTGGGCGTGGCTGAGATGAGCAGAGGGACTCATACTCTGCAGTGTGCTGAGCTGCGCGCTGCTAACAGTAGCAAAGAGGCGCATACCCTGCAGTGTGCTGAGCTGAGTGCTGCTGAGATTAGCAGAGGGACTCGTACCCTGCAGTGTGCTGATTTTAGCGTGGCTGAGATTAGCCGAGGGACTCCTACAATGCAGTGTGCTGAGCTGAGTGCTGCTGAGATTAGCCGAGGGACTCGTACCCTGCAGTGTGCTGAGCTGAGTAGTTCTGACATTAACACAGGTTCTCATAACGTGTGTGTGGCTGGCAGCAGAGGGACTCGTACCCCGCAGTGTGCTGAGCGTGGCTGAGATTAGTGTGAGGGGGCCTCTTTTTGACATGGTTATCCCCCCACTTTTTGCCTGATATGTTCTAGAAATTGTATTGCCCAGAGCTCCTGCTAACCAGGTTCCCTGGGCCAGAGCTCTTTCCTTAAATCTGTTGTGATGCATTGGCACAATTGGATATACCCTTAACTACCACTATAAGTCCCTAGTAAGTGGGTACCTAGATACCCAGGGCATGGGGTACTATGGGTAGGCCCCTGAGGGCAGCAGCACTAATTGTGCCACCCTCAAGGGCCATGCATCCAGGTGCATCCAGCACTGCCATGGCACACTGCCTGTTTGCTCTGTCCACCATACACTGCATTTACTATGGGTAAGTCACCCTTCTGGCAGGCCTTCAACCCTAAGGCCGGGTGTTCCATATTATATGTGAGGGCAAAGGTGCATGAGCAATATGCCCCCGCTGTGTCCTTCCCAAACCTAGGACATAGTGAGTGAACAGAGCAGCCATTTTCATACGTACTGGACACTGGTCAACACAAGTTTCCCAGCTACATGATGCCCACTCTGAACCCTGGGTTGTTTGGTATCAAACAACTCAGAATGGAAAATCCAAACTGGTGCCAGTATTGGATTTATCCCTAAATATACCCAGGGGTCACGTTAGATGCGCTCCCTGCAAAAGCTAACTATGCTAGCATGGTTATTGACTGGTCTTATCCAGCTGCCACCTCCAGACAGCCAATATAAAAACCTTAGGGGAGAGGCCTTCCTCGACAGTGCACTTCCTGGGTGGAGGAGCTAACACCCCCTCCCTCAGGAATGTGCTCTGCCCTGGCAGTGAGCTTCAAAGGGCTTACCGCCCTTGAAACTCGACCCCAAAGGCTGTTGCTAGCAGCAGCTGGCATCCGCCTTTGCAAACCCCCCACTTTTGGTGGGAGCAAAGGCGGGAAACCTATCAAAGGGTAGGACGAGTGGCTTCATCTGGCATGCACCACCCCTGAGGTGTTGCCTGCAAGGTGGATCCTCAAATTGAGTTTTCTCCATCTTGGAATGTAGGAAAATAGACAATGAGGTTTAGAGAAGTGGCCCTTCCTACAGGAAGTAGTCACTATAGTGAGTGTAGCCACCAATAGGTTAGTGTCCCATTGGACACTACCGGGTTCCCCCTAAAATGCCCACTAAAAACGTTGTTTAGTGGGCTCCCCTAGACCAAGAAATCAGATTCGTAGGAACAAAGAAGACCAGCACCAAAGAAGATCCAAATTAAGAGAACGGTGGCAAACCTTTCCTGCTGCTCCCAGGACCTGAAAATCACCGCTGCGGAGGAGCTGGACATTGGACTGACCCCAAGAAACCCAGGGGTTCACCAGGCTTCACAAATCACCCCAGATCTCCCTTTTGAGTGGAGGCACAACTCAACAACCAAACAAGTACCAACACACCAGTAAGAGTCACTTCAGTGACCCGCGAATATCTTCGCAATCAGAAGTATCAGCCAGACCCAACGACACACCGACGACAGACCGGACGAGACCTACAAGTGTGCCAAATTTGGTGGCACTGTGCCCTCCAGAGTCATGCCAATACCCCAGGTACTTGCCAGTGCGCGTTGGACTACAAGAAAACCTGCTCCCCGAGCTGTAACTGGGCCAGGAGGAAGCCCTAGTCGAGGAGCTTCAGGAACACCCTGGACCTCACACCAGCGTGCCAACATTCTCCTGTGAGCTGCCCTCAAAGAAACTTATCTTCCACTCCAAAGGGCTCCATTGCGCACAGCTCCTGGATCACCAGCTCGCTCTGCACCCAGCCGCCCTGTGCCCTGCAGCGCGGTACCAGCTGTGCTCCACTGGTCCATAACCCCTTGAAACTTCGACAGACCAAGGGGACCCCAAGCACCACTTTTAAGTTTGCAAACCATCTCCTTTTCTAGGTGGCCCCTCCAAGTGGCCCTGTGCCCATGCCAAGAAACAATCCAGCTCTGCTCCCGCCGGAACGGGAGCCGCATGAGGCTCTCCAGCCGAAACAAGGTGCCCACCGACTACTTCGACCATCCTGCAAAAGAAGTAAGTGGTAACCCAATTGTACAATTTTTAATGCTTTTTTTTTTTTAAAGTGACTCCCTATTGATAACTTTATTAAAACTTTGAAAAATCATAACTCAAGTAATTAGCGTATCTTGACCATCTTGGTCTTAAAACTTATATAAAAATCAGAATTATTTTTATAAAATTGGTCTCTAGTTATTCCTTTGAGTGTGTGAGTTGCACGATTGATACTGTGAGTACAAAAAATGCTTAGCACTTCTCCAAGATTAGCTTAACTATTCGACCAAGCTACCTCAAAAATTAGAGCATTGGGTTATCTAGTTTTTGCCTCTGGAAACCGTGTGGTTGCCTGGACCCCTTACACAACAGTGTACCTATTTTGGTGCACTACATCGAGAGCCAGCCTCCTATAATTAACAGAGGGACTCGTGCCCAGCAGTGTGCTGAGCTCAGCGCTGCTGGCACTAACACAGGGCCGAGTAACCTGCAGTGTGCTGAGATGAGCAGAGGGACTTGTACCCTCCAGAGTGCTGAGCTCAGCGCTGCTGGCACTAACACAGGGACTCCTGACCGGTCGTCTGCTGAGCTGAGTGTGTCTGAGATTAGCAGAAGGACACATACCATCCAGAGTGCTGAGCTCAGCGCTGCTGACACTAACACAGGGACTCCTGACCTGTCGTCTGCTGAGCTGAGTGTGTCTGAGATTAGCAGAAGGAGACACACCCTCCAGAGTGCTGAGCTCAGCGCTGCTGACACTAACACAGGGACTCCTGACCTGTCGTCTGCTGAGCTGAGTGTGTCTGAGATTAGCAGAAGGACACACACCCTCCAGAGTGCTGGGCTCAGCGCTGCTGGCACTAACACAGGGACGAGTAACCTGCAGTGTGCTGAGCTGTGCTGAGGGACCTGTACCCTGCAGTGTGCTGAGTGTGTTCGACATGAGCTGAGGGACCTGTACCCTGCAGTGTGTTGAGTGTGTTCGAGATGAGCCGAGGGACATGTACCCTGCAGTGTGCTGAGCTGAGATGAGCAGAGGGACCTGTACCCTGCAGTGTCTTGAGTGTGTTGGAGATTAGCAGAGGGACCTGTACCCTGCAGTGTGCTGAGATGAGCAGAGGGACTTGTACCCTGCAGTGTGCTGAGTGTGTTCGAGATGAGCTGAGGGACCTGTACCCTGCAGTGTGCTGAGATGAGCAGAGGGACCTGTACCCTGCAGTGTGCTGAGCTGACATGAGCTGAGGGACATGTACCCTGCAGTGTGCTGAGTGTGTTCGAGATGAGCCGAGGGACATGTACCCTGCAGTGTGCTGAGTGTGTTCGTGATGAGCTGAGGGACCTGTACCCTGCAGTGTGCTGAGTGTATTCGAGGTGAGCTAAGGGACCTGTACCCTGCAGTGTCTTGAGTGTGTTGGAGATGAGCTGAGGTACTTGTGTCCTGCAGTGTGTTGAGTGTGTTGGAGATTAGCAGAGGGACCTGTACCCTGCAGTGTGCTGAGATGAGCAGAGGGACTTGTCCCCTGCAGTGTGCTGAGTGTGTTCGAGATGAGCTGAGGGACCTGTACCCTGCAGTGTGCTGAGCTGAGATGAGCAGAGGGACCTGTACCCTGCAGTGTGTTGAGTGTGTTGGAGATGAGCAGAGGGACTTGTACCCTGCAGTGTGTTGAGTGTGTTGGAGATGAGCTGAGGGACTTGTACCCTGCAGTGTCTTGAGTGTGTTGGAGATGAGCTGAGGGACCTGTACCCTGCAGTGTGTTGAGTGTGTTCGAGGTGAGCTGAGGGACCTGTACCCTGCAGTGTGTTCGTGGTGAGCTGAGGGACCTGTACCCTGCAGTGTGTTGAGTGTGTTCGAGATGAGCTGAGGGACATGCACCCTGCAGTGTGCTGAGCTGAGATGAGCTGAGGGACATGTACCCTGCAGTGTCTTGAG
Organism: Pleurodeles waltl; assembly: GCF_031143425.1. Lineage (NCBI taxonomy): Eukaryota > Metazoa > Chordata > Amphibia > Caudata > Salamandridae > Pleurodeles > Pleurodeles waltl. Next base: position 22,158,331 of record NC_090451.1, on the reverse strand, counting down.
TGTGTTGGAGATGAGCTGAGGGACTTGTACCCTGCAGTGTCTTGAGTGTGTTGGAGATGAGCTGAGGGACCTGTACCCTGCAGTGTGTTGAGTGTGTTGGAGATTAGCAGACGGACTTGTACCCTGCAGTGTGTTGAGTGTGTTCGAGGTGAGCTGAGGGACCTGTACCCTGCAGTGTGTTGAGTGTGTTCGAGATGAGCTGAGGGACATGTACCCTGCAGTGTGCTGAGCTGAGATGAGCTGAGGGACATGTACCCTGCAGTGTGTTGAGTGTGTTCGAGGTGAGCTGAGGGACCTGTACCCTGCAGTGTGTTGAGTGTGTTCGAGATGAGCCGAGGGACATGTACCCTGCAGTGTGTTGAGTGTGTTCGAGGTGAGCTGAGGGACCTGTACCCTGCAGTGTGTTGAGTGTGTTCGAAGTGAGCTGAGGGACATGTACCCTGCAGTGTGTTGAGTGTGTTCGTGGTGAGCTGAGGGACCTGTACCCTGCAGTGTCTTGAGTGTGTTGGAGATGAGCTGAGGGACTTGTACCCTGCAGTGTCTTGAGTGTGTTGGAGATGAGCTGAGGGACCTGTACCCTGCAGTGTGTTGAGTGTGTTGGAGATTAGCAGACGGACTTGTACCCTGCAGTGTGTTGAGTGTGTTCGAGGTGAGCTGAGGGACCTGTACCCTGCAGTGTGTTGAGTGTGTTCGAGATGAGCTGAGGGACATGTACCCTGCAGTGTGCTGAGCTGAGATGAGCTGAGGGACATGTACCCTGCAGTGTGCTGAGTGTGTTCGAGATGAGCCGAGGGACATGTACCCTGCAGTGTGCTGAGTGTGTTCGAGCTGAGCTGAGGGACATGTACCCTCCAGTGTGCTGAGTGTGTTCGAGATGAGCTGAGGGACATGTACCCTGCAGTGTGTTGAGTGTGTTCGAGGTGAGCTGAGGGACCTGTACCCTGCAGTGTGCTGAGATGAGCTGAGGGACCTGTACCCTGCAGTGTGCTGAGATGAGCTGAGGGACCTGTACCTTGCAGTGTGCTGAGGGACCTGTACCCTGCAGTGTGCTGAGTGTGTTCGAGATGAGCTGAGGGACCTGTACCCTGCAGTGTCTTGAGTGTGTTGGAGATGAGCTGAGGGACCTGTACCCTGCAGTGTGCTGAGTGTGTTCGAGATGAGCTGAGGGACCTGTACCCTGCAGTGTGCTGAGTGTGTTCGAGATGAGCTGAGGGACCTGAACCCTGCAGTGTGCTGAGTGTGTTCGAGATGAGCTGAGGGACCTGTACCCTGCAGTGTGCTGAGTGTGTTTGAGATGAGCTGAGGGACCTGTACCCTGCAGTGTGCTGAGTGTGTTTGAGATGAGCTGAGGGACCTGTACCCTGCAGTGTGCTGAGTGTGTTCGAGATGAGCTGAGGGACCTGTACCCTGCAGTGTGCTGAGTGTGTTCGAGGTGAGCTGAGGGACCTGTACCCTGCAGTGTGTTGAGTGTGTTCGAGGTGAGCTGAGGGACCTGTACCCTGCAGTGTGTTGAGTGTGTTCGAGGTAAGCTGAGGGACCTGTACCCTGCAGTGTGTTGAGTGTGTTCGAGATGAGCTGAGGGACATGCACCCTGCAGTGTGCTGAGCTGAGATGAGCTGAGGGACCTGTACCCTGCAGTGTCTTGAGTGTGTTGGAGATGAGCTGAGGGACTTGTACCCTGCAGTGTCTTGAGTGTGTTGGAGATGAGCTGAGGGACCTGTACCCTGCAGTGTGTTGAGTGTGTTGGAGATTAGCAGACGGACTTGTACCCTGCAGTGTGTTGAGTGTGTTCGAGGTGAGCTGAGGGACCTGTACCCTGCAGTGTGTTGAGTGTGTTCGAGGTGAGCTGAGGGACCTTTACCCTGCAGTGTGTTGAGTGTGTTCGAGATGAGCTGAGGGACATGTACCCTGCAGTGTGCTGAGCTGAGATGAGCTGAGGGACATGTACCCTGCAGTGTGCTGAGTGTGTTCGAGATGAGCCGAGGGACATGTACCCTGCAGTGTGCTGAGTGTGTTCGAGGTGAGCTGAGGGACATGTACCCTCCAGTGTGCTGAGTGTGTTCGAGATGAGCTGAGGGACATGTACCCTGCAGTGTGTTGAGTGTGTTCGAGATGAGCTGAGGGACCTGTACCCTGCAGTGTGTTGAATGTGTTCGAGATGAGCTGAGGGACCTGTACCCTGCAGTGTGCTGAGATGAGCTGAGGGACCTGTACCCTGCAGTGTGCTGAGTGTGTTCGAGATGAGCTGAGGGACCTGTACCCTGCAGTGTGCTGAGCTGAGATGAGCTGAGGGACATGTACCCTGCAGTGTGCTGAGTGTGTTCGAGATGAGCCGAGGGACATGTACCCTGCAGTGTGCTGAGTGTGTTCGTGATGAGCTGAGGGACCTGTACCCTGCAGTGTATTGAGTGTGTTCGAGGTGAGCTGAGGGACATGTACCCTGCAGTGTGCTGAGTGTGTTCGAGATGAGCTGAGGGACCTGTACCCTGCAGTGTGCTGAGTGTGTTCGAGATGAGCTGAGGGACATGTACCCTGCAGTGTGTTGAGTGTGTTCGAGATGAGCAGAGGGACCTGTACCCTGCAGTGTGCTGAGTGTGTTCGAGATGAGCTGAGGGACCTGTACCCTGCAGTGTGCTGAGTGTGTTCGAGATGAGCTGAGGGACCTGTACCCTGCAGTGTGTTGAGTGTGTTCGAGGTGAGCTGAGGGACCTGTACCCTGCAGTGTGTTGAGTGTGTTCGAGGTGAGCTGAGGGACTTGTACCTTGCAGTGTGTTGAGTGTGTTCGAGATGAGCTGAGGGACCTGTACCCTGCAGTGTGCTGAGTGTGTTCGAGATGAGCTGAGGGACCTGTACCCTGCAGTGTGCTGAGTGTGTTCATGATGAGCAGAGGGACTTGTACCCTGCAGTGTGCTGAGTGTGTTCGTGATGAGCTGAGGGACTTGAGCAGAGGGACTTGTACCCTGCATTGTGCTGAGTGTGTTCGAGATGAGCTGAGGGACCTGTACCCTGCAGTGTGCTGAGTGTGTTCGAGATGAGCTGAGGGACCTGTACCCTGCAGTGTGTTGAGTGTGTTCGAGGTGAGCTGAGGGACCTGTATTCTGCAGTGTGCTGAGTGTGTTCGTGATGAGCTGAGGGACTTGTACCCTGCAGTGTGCTGAGTGTGTTCGAGATGAGCAGAGGGACCTGTACCCTGCAGTGTGCTGAGTGTGTTCATGATGAGCAGAGGGACTTGTACCCTGCATTGTGCTGAGTGTGTTCGTGATGAGCTGAGGGACATGTACCCTGCAGTGTCTTGAGTGTGTTGGAGATGAGCTGAGGGACCTGTACCCTGCAGTGTGCTGAGTGTGTTCGAGATGAGCTGAGGGACCTGTACCCTGCAGTGTGCTGAGTGTGTTCGAGATGAGCTGAGGGACCTGTACCCTGCAGTGTGCTGAGTGTGTTCGAGATGAGCTGAGGGACCTGTACCCTGCAGTGTGTTGAGTGTGTTCGAGATGAGCAGAGGGACTTGTACCCTGCAGTGTGTTGAGTGTGTTCGAGATGAGCTGAGGGACATGTACCCTGCAGTGTGTTGAGTGTGTTCGTGGTGAGCTGAGGGACCTGTACCCTGCAGTGTCTTGAGTGTGTTCGAGATTAGCAGACGGACTTGTACCCTGCAGTGTGTTGAGTGTGTTCGAGATGAGCTGAGGGACCTGTACCCTGCAGTGTGCTGAGTGTGTTCATGATGAGCAGAGGGACTTGTACCCTGCATTGTGCTGAGTGTGTTCGTGATGAGCTGAGGGACCTGTACCCTGCAGTGTGCTGAGTGTGTTCGAGATGAGCTGAGGGACCTGTACCCTGCAGTGTGTTGAGTGTGTTCGAGGTGAGCTGTGGGACCTGTACCCTGCAGTGTGTTGAGTGTGTTCGAGGTGAGCTGAGGGACATGTACCCTGCAGTGTGCTGAGTGTGTTCGAGATGAGCTGAGGGACCTGTACCCTGCAGTGTGCTGAGTGTGTTCGAGATGAGCTGAGGGACATGTACCCTGCAGTGTGTTGAGTGTGTTCGAGATCAGCTGAGGGACCTGTACCCTGCAGTGTGCGGAGTGTGTTCATGATGAGCAGAGGGACTTGTACCCTGCAGTGTGCTGAGTGTGTTCGTGATGAGCTGAGGGACATGTACCCTGCAGTGTGCTGAGTGTGTTGGAGATGAGCTGAGGGACCTGTACCCTGCAGTGTGCTGAGTGTGTTGGAGATGAGCTGAGGGACCTGTACCCTGCAGTGTGTTGAGTGTGTTCGAGATGAGCTGAGGGACCTGTACCCTGCATTGTGCTGAGTGTGTTCGAGGTGAGCTGAGGGACCTGTACCCTGCAGTGTGTTGAGTGTGTTCGAGATGAGCTGAGGGACCTGTACCCTGCAGTGTGCTGAGTGTGTTCGAGATGAGCTGAGGGACCTGTACCCTGCAGTGTGTTGAGTGTGTTCGAGGTGAGCTGAGGGACCTGTATTCTGCAGTGTGTTGAGTGTGTTCGAGGTGAGCTGAGGGACTTGTACCTTGCAGTGTGTTGAGTGTGTTCGAGATGAGCTGAGGGACCTGTACCCTGCAGTGTGCTGAGTGTGTTCATGATGAGCAGAGGGACTTGTACCCTGCAGTGTGCTGAGTGTGTTCGTGATGAGCTGAGGGACTTGTACCCTGCAGTGTGCTGAGTGTGTTCGAGATGAGCAGAGGGACCTGTACCCTGCAGTGTGCTGAGTGTGTTCATGATGAGCAGAGGGACTTGTACCCTGCATTGTGCTGAGTGTGTTCGAGGTGAGCTGAGGGACATGTACCCTGCAGTGTGTTGAGTGTGTTGAGTGTGTTCGAAGTGAGCTGAGGGACCTGTACCCTGCAGTGTGTTGAGTGTGTTCGAGATGAGCTGAGGGACATGTACCCTGCAGTGTGCTGAGCTGAGATGAGCAGAGGGACCTGTACCCTGCAGTGTCTTGAGTGTGTTGGAGATTAGCAGAGGGACCTGTACCCTGCAGTGTGCTGAGATGAGCAGAGGGACTTGTACCCTGCAGTGTGCTGAGTGTGTTCGAGATGAGCTGAGGGACCTGTACCCTGCAGTGTGCTGAGATGAGCAGAGGGACCTGTACCCTGCAGTGTGCTGAGCTGACATGAGCTGAGGGACATGTACCCTGCAGTGTGCTGAGTGTGTTCGAGATGAGCCGAGGGACATGTACCCTGCAGTGTGCTGAGTGTGTTCCTGATGAGCTGAGGGACCTGTACCCTGCAGTGTGCTGAGTGTATTCGAGGTGAGCTGAGGGACCTGTACCCTGCAGTGTCTTGAGTGTGTTGGAGATGAGCTGAGGTACTTGTATCCTGCAGTGTGTTGAGTGTGTTGGAGATTAGCAGAGGGACCTGTACCCTGCAGTGTGCTGAGATGAGCAGAGGGACTTGTCCCCTGCAGTGTGCTGAGTGTGTTCGAGATGAGCTGAGGGACCTGTACCCTGCAGTGTGCTGAGTGTGTTCGAGATGAGCAGAGGGACCTGTACCCTGCAGTGTGTTGAGTGTGTTGGAGATGAGCAGAGGGACCTGTACCCTGCAGTGTGCTGAGCTGAGATGAGCAGAGGGACCTGTACCCTGCAGTGTGTTGAGTGTGTTGGAGATGAGCAGAGGGACTTGTACCCTGCAGTGTGTTGAGTGTGTTCGAGGTGAGCTGAGGGACTTGTACCTTGCAGTGTGTTGAGTGTGTTCGAGATGAGCTGAGGGACCTGTACCCTGCAGTGTGCTGAGTGTGTTCATGATGAGCAGAGGGACTTGTACCCTGCAGTGTGCTGAGTGTTTTCGTGATGAGCAGAGGGACTTGTACCCTGCAGTGTGCTGAGTGTGTTCGTGATGAGCTGAGGGACTTGTACCCTGCAGTGTGCTGAGTGTGTTCGAGATGAGCAGAGGGACCTGTACCCTGCAGTGTGCTGAGTGTGTTCATGATGAGCAGAGGGACTTGTACCCTGCATTGTGCTGAGTGTGTTCGTGATGAGCTGAGGGACATGTACCCTGCAGTGTGTTGAGTGTGTTCGAGATGAGCTGAGGGACCTGTACCCTGCAGTGTGTTGAGTGTGTTCGAGATGAGCTGAGGGACATGTACCCTGCAGTGTCTTGAGTGTGTTGGAGATTAGCAGAGGGACTTGTACCCTGCAGTGTGTTGAGTGTGTTCGAGATGAGCTGAGGGACCTGTACCCTGCAGTGTGCTGAGTGTGTTCATGATGAGCAGAGGGACTTGTACCCTGCAGTGTGCTGAGTGTGTTTGTGATGAGCTGAGGGACTTGTACCCTGCAGTGTGCTGAGTGTGTTTGTGATGAGCTGAGGGACCTGTACCCTGCAGTGTGCTGAGTGTGTTCGAGATGAGCTGAGGGACCTGTACCCTGCAGTGTGCTGAGTGTGTTCGAGGTGAGCTGAGGGACCTGTACCCTGCAGTGTGTTGAGTGTGTTCGAAGTGAGCTGAGGGACATGTACCCTGCAGTGTGTTGAGTGTGTTCGTGGTGAGCTGAGGGACCTGTACCCTGCAGTGTCTTGAGTGTGTTGGAGATGAGCTGAGGGACTTGTACCCTGCAGTGTCTTGAGTGTGTTGGAGATGAGCTGAGGGACCTGTACCCTGCAGTGTGTTGAGTGTGTTCGAGGTGAGCTGAGGGACCTGTACCCTGCAGTGTGTTGAGTGTGTTCGAGGTAAGCTGAGGGACCTGTACCCTGCAGTGTGTTGAGTGTGTTCGAGATGAGCTGAGGGACATGCACCCTGCAGTGTGCTGAGCTGAGATGAGCTGAGGGACCTGTACCCTGCAGTGTCTTGAGTGTGTTGGAGATGAGCTGAGGGACTTGTACCCTGCAGTGTCTTGAGTGTGTTGGAGATGAGCTCAGGGACTTGTACCCTGCAGTGTCTTGAGTGTGTTGGAGATGAGCTCAGGGACCTGTACCCTGCAGTGTGTTGAGTGTGTTGGAGATTAGCAGACGGACTTGTACCCTGCAGTGTGTTGAGTGTGTTCGAGGTGAGCTGAGGGACCGGTACCATGCAGTGTGTTGAGTGTGTTCGAGATGAGCTGAGGGACATGTACCCTGCAGTGTGCTGAGCTGAGATGAGCTGAGGGACATGTACCCTGCAGTGTGCTGAGTGTGTTCGAGATGAGCCGAGGGACATGTACCCTGCAGTGTGCTGAGTGTGTTCGAGGTGAGCTGAGGGACATGTACCCTGCAGTGTGCTGAGTGTGTTCGAGATGAGCTGAGGGACCTGTACCCTGCAGTGTGTTGAGTGTGTTCGAGGTGAGCTGAGGGACCTGTACCCTGCAGTGTGTTGAGTGTGTTCGAAGTGAGCTGAGGGACATGTACCCTGCAGTGTCTTGAGTGTGTTCGTGGTGAGCTGAGGGACCTGTACACTGCAGTGTCTTGAGTGTGTTGGAGATGAGCTGAGGGACTTGTACCCTGCAGTGTCTTGAGTGTGTTGGAGATGAGCTGAGGGACCTGTACCCTGCAGTGTGTTGAGTGTGTTCGAGGTGAGCTGAGGGACCTGTACCCTGCAGTGTGTTGAGTGTGTTCGAGGTAAGCTGAGGGACCTGTACCCTGCAGTGTGTTGAGTGTGTTCGAGGTGAGCTGAGGGACCTGTACCCTGCAGTGTGTTGAGTGTGTTCGAGATGAGCTGAGGGACATGCACCCTGCAGTGTGCTGAGCTGAGATGAGCTGAGGGACCTGTACCCTGCAGTGTGCTGAGTGTGTTCGAGATGAGCTGAGTGACCTGTACCCTGCAGTGTGCTGAGCTGAGATGAGCTGAGGGACATGTACCCTGCAGTGTGCTGAGTGTGTTCGAGATGAGCCGAGGGACATGTACCCTGCAGTGTGCTGAGTGTGTTCGTGATGAGCTGAGGGACCTGTACCCTGCAGTGTGTTGAGTGTGTTCGAGGTGAGCTGAGGGACATGTACCCTGCAGTGTGCTGAGTGTGTTCGAGATGAGCTGAGGGACCTGTACCCTGCAGTGTGCTGAGTGTGTTCGAGATGAGCTGAGGGACATGTACCCTGCAGTGTGTTGAGTGTGTTCGAGATGAGCTGAGGGACCTGTACCCTGCAGTGTGCGGAGTGTGTTCATGATGAGCAGAGGGACTTGTACCCTGCAGTGTGCTGAGTGTGTTCGTGATGAGCTGAGGGACATGTACCCTGCAGTGTGCTGAGTGTGTTGGAGATGAGCTGAGGGACCTGTACCCTGCAGTGTGCTGAGTGTGTTCGAGATGAGCTGAGGGACCTGTACCCTGCAGTGTGTTGAGTGTGTTCGAGGTGAGCTGAGGGACCTGTATTCTGCAGTGTGTTGAGTGTGTTCGAGGTGAGCTGAGGGACTTGTACCTTGCAGTGTGTTGAGTGTGTTCGAGATGAGCTGAGGGACCTGTACCCTGCAGTGTGCTGAGTGTGTTCATGATGAGCAGAGGGACTTGTACCCTGCAGTGTGCTGAGTGTGTTTGTGATGAGCTGAGGGACTTGTACCCTGCAGTGTGCTGAGTGTGTTCAAGATGAGCAGAGGGACCTGTACCCTGCAGTGTGCTGAGTGTGTTCATGATGAGCAGAGGGACTTGTACCCTGCATTGTGCTGAGTGTGTTCGTGATGAGCTGAGGGACATGTACCCTGCAGTGTCTTGAGTATGTTGGAGATGATCTGAGGGACCTTTACCCTGCAGTGTGCTGAGTGTGTTCGAGATGAGCTGAGGGACCTGTACCCTGCAGTGTGCTGAGTGTGTTCGAGATGAGCTGAGGGACCTGTACCCTGCAGTGTGCTGAGTGTGTTCGAGATGAGCTGAGGGACCTGTACCCTGCAGTGTGCTGAGTGTGTTCGAGATGAGCTGAGGGACCTGTACCCTGCAGTGTGTTGAGTGTGTTCGAGATGAGCAGAGGGACTTGTACCCTGCAGTGTGTTGAGTGTGTTCGAGATGAGCTGAGGGACATGTACCCTGCAGTGTGTTGAGTGTGTTCGAGATGAGCTGAGGGACCTGTACCCTGCAGTGTGCTGAGTGTGTTCATGATGAGCAGAGGGACTTGTACCCTGCATTGTGCTGAGTGTGTTCGAGATGAGCTGAGGGACCTGTACCCTGCAGTGTGCTGAGTGTGTTCGAGATGAGCTGAGGGACCTGTACCCTGCAGTGTGTTGAGTGTGTTCGAGGTGAGCTGAGGGACCTGTATTCTGCAGTGTGTTGAGTGTGTTCGAGGTGAGCTGAGGGACTTGTACCTTGCAGTGTGTTGAGTGTGTTCGAGATGAGCTGAGGGACCTGTACCCTGCAGTGTGCTGAGTGTGTTCATGATGAGCAGAGGGACTTGTACCCTGCAGTGTGCTGAGTGTGTTTGTGATGAGCTGAGGGACTTGTACCCTGCAGTGTGCTGAGTGTGTTCGAGATGAGCAGAGGGACCTGTACCCTGCAGTGTGCTGAGTGTGTTCATGATGAGCAGAGGGACTTGTACTGAGTGTGTTCGTGATGAGCTGAGGGACATGTACCCTGCAGTGTCTTGAGTGTGTTGGAGATGAGCTGAGGGACCTGTACCCTGCAGTGTGTTGAGTGTGTTCGAGGTGAGCTGAGGGACCTGTACCCTGCAGTGTGTTGAGTGTGTTCGAGGTGAGCTGAGGGACCTGTACCCTGCAGTGTGTTGAGTGTGTTCGAGATGAGCTGAGGGACATGTACCCTGCAGTGTGTTGAGTGTGTTCGTGGTGAGCTGAGGGACCTGTACCCTGCAGTGTCTTGAGTGTGTTGGAGATGAGCTGAGGGACTTGTACCCTGCAGTGTGCTGAGTGTGTTTGTGATGAGCTGAGGGACTTGTACCCTGCAGTGTGCTGAGTGTGTTTGTGATGAGCTGAGGGACCTGTACCCTGCAGTGTGCTGAGTGTGTTTGTGATGAGCTGAGGGACCTGTACCCTGCAGTGTGCTGAGTGTGTTCGAGGTGAGCTGAGGGACCTGTACCCTGCAGTGTGTTGAGTGTGTTCGAAGTGAGCTGAGGGACATGTACCCTGCAGTGTGTTGAGTGTGTTCGTGGTGAGCTGAGGGACCTGTACCCTGCAGTGTCTTGAGTGTGTTGGAGATGAGCTGAGGGACTTGTACCCTGCAGTGTCTTGAGTGTGTTGGAGATGAGCTGAGGGACCTGTACCCTGCAGTGTGTTGAGTGTGTTCGAGGTGAGCTGAGGGACCTGTACCCTGCAGTGTGTTGAGTGTGTTCGAGGTAAGCTGAGGGACCTGTACCCTGCAGTGTGTTGAGTGTGTTCGAGATGAGCTGAGGGACATGCACCCTGCAGTGTGCTGAGCTGAGATGAGCTGAGGGACCTGTACCCTGCAGTGTCTTGAGTGTGTTGGAGATGAGCTGAGGGACTTGTACCCTGCAGTGTCTTGAGTGTGTTGGAGATGAGCTCAGGGACTTGTACCCTGCAGTGTCTTGAGTGTGTTGGAGATGAGCTCAGGGACCTGTACCCTGCAGTGTGTTGAGTGTGTTGGAGATTAGCAGACGGACTTGTACCCTGCAGTGTGTTGAGTGTGTTCGAGGTGAGCTGAGGGACCGGTACCCTGCAGTGTGTTGAGTGTGTTCGAGATGAGCTGAGGGACATGTACCCTGCAGTGTGCTGAGCTGAGATGAGCTGAGGGACATGTACCCTGCAGTGTGCTGAGTGTGTTCGAGATGAGCCGAGGGACATGTACCCTGCAGTGTGCTGAGTGTGTTCGAGGTGAGCTGAGGGACATGTACCCTGCAGTGTGCTGAGTGTGTTCGAGATGAGCTGAGGGACCTGTACCCTGCAGTGTGTTGAGTGTGTTCGAGGTGAGCTGAGGGACCTGTACCCTGCAGTGTGTTGAGTGTGTTCGAAGTGAGCTGAGGGACATGTACCCTGCAGTGTCTTGAGTGTGTTCGTGGTGAGCTGAGGGACCTGTACACTGCAGTGTCTTGAGTGTGTTGGAGATGAGCTGAGGGACTTGTACCCTGCAGTGTCTTGAGTGTGTTGGAGATGAGCTGAGGGACCTGTACCCTGCAGTGTGTTGAGTGTGTTCGAGGTGAGCTGAGGGACCTGTACCCTGCAGTGTGTTGAGTGTGTTCGAGGTGAGCTGAGGGACCTGTACCCTGCAGTGTGTTGAGTGTGTTCGAGGTAAGCTGAGGGACCTGTACCCTGCAGTGTGTTGAGTGTGTTCGAGGTGAGCTGAGGGACCTGTACCCTGCAGTGTGTTGAGTGTGTTCGAGATGAGCTGAGGGACATGCACCCTGCAGTGTGCTGAGCTGAGATGAGCTGAGGGACCTGTACCCTGCAGTGTGCTGAGTGTGTTCGAGATGAGCTGAGTGACCTGTACCCTGCAGTGTGCTGAGCTGAGATGAGCTGAGGGACATGTACCCTGCAGTGTGCTGAGTGTGTTCGAGATGAGCCGAGGGACATGTACCCTGCAGTGTGCTGAGTGTGTTCGTGATGAGCTGAGGGACCTGTACCCTGCAGTGTGTTGAGTGTGTTCGAGGTGAGCTGAGGGACATGTACCCTGCAGTGTGCTGAGTGTGTTCGAGATGAGCTGAGGGACCTGTACCCTGCAGTGTGCTGAGTGTGTTCGAGATGAGCTGAGGGACATGTACCCTGCAGTGTGTTGAGTGTGTTCGAGATGAGCTGAGGGACCTGTACCCTGCAGTGTGCGGAGTGTGTTCATGATGAGCAGAGGGACTTGTACCCTGCAGTGTGCTGAGTGTGTTCGTGATGAGCTGAGGGACATGTACCCTGCAGTGTGCTGAGTGTGTTGGAGATGAGCTGAGGGACCTGTACCCTGCAGTGTGCTGAGTGTGTTCGAGATGAGTTGAGGGACCTGTACCCTGCAGTGTGTTGAGTGTGTTCGAGGTGAGCTGAGGGACCTGTATTCTGCAGTGTGTTGAGTGTGTTCGAGGTGAGCTGAGGGACTTGTACCTTGCAGTGTGTTGAGTGTGTTCGAGATGAGCTGAGGGACCTGTACCCTGCAGTGTGCTGAGTGTGTTCATGATGAGCAGAGGGACTTGTACCCTGCAGTGTGCTGAGTGTGTTTGTGATGAGCTGAGGGACTTGTACCCTGCAGTGTGCTGAGTGTGTTCAAGATGAGCAGAGGGACCTGTACCCTGCAGTGTGCTGAGTGTGTTCATGATGAGCAGAGGGACTTGTACCCTGCATTGTGCTGAGTGTGTTCGTGATGAGCTGAGGGACATGTACCCTGCAGTGTCTTGAGTGTGTTGGAGATGAGCTGAGGGACCTTTACCCTGCAGTGTGCTGAGTGTGTTCGAGATGAGCTGAGGGACCTGTACCCTGCAGTGTGCTGAGTGTGTTCGAGATGAGCTGAGGGACCTGTACCCTGCAGTGTGCTGAGTGTGTTCGAGATGAGCTGAGGGACCTGTACCCTGCAGTGTGCTGAGTGTGTTCGAGATGAGCTGAGGGACCTGTACCCTGCAGTGTGTTGAGTGTGTTCGAGATGAGCAGAGGGACTTGTACCCTGCAGTGTGTTGAGTGTGTTCGAGATGAGCTGAGGGACATGTACCCTGCAGTGTGTTGAGTGTGTTCGAGATGAGCTGAGGGACCTGTACCCTGCAGTGTGCTGAGTGTGTTCATGATGAGCAGAGGGACTTGTACCCTGCATTGTGCTGAGTGTGTTCGAGATGAGCTGAGGGACCTGTACCCTGCAGTGTGCTGAGTGTGTTCGAGATGAGCTGAGGGACCTGTACCCTGCAGTGTGTTGAGTGTGTTCGAGGTGAGCTGAGGGACCTGTATTCTGCAGTGTGTTGAGTGTGTTCGAGGTGAGCTGAGGGACTTGTACCTTGCAGTGTGTTGAGTGTGTTCGAGATGAGCTGAGGGACCTGTACCCTGCAGTGTGCTGAGTGTGTTCATGATGAGCAGAGGGACTTGTACCCTGCAGTGTGCTGAGTGTGTTTGTGATGAGCTGAGGGACTTGTACCCTGCAGTGTGCTGAGTGTGTTCGAGATGAGCAGAGGGACCTGTACCCTGCAGTGTGCTGAGTGTGTTCATGATGAGCAGAGGGACTTGTACTGAGTGTGTTCGTGATGAGCTGAGGGACATGTACCCTGCAGTGTCTTGAGTGTGTTGGAGATGAGCTGAGGGACCTGTACCCTGCAGTGTGTTGAGTGTGTTCGAGGTGAGCTGAGGGACCTGTACCCTGCAGTGTGTTGAGTGTGTTCGAGGTGAGCTGAGGGACCTGTACCCTGCAGTGTGTTGAGTGTGTTCGAGATGAGCTGAGGGACATGTACCCTGCAGTGTGTTGAGTGTGTTCGTGGTGAGCTGAGGGACCTGTACCCTGCAGTGTCTTGAGTGTGTTGGAGATGAGCTGAGGGACTTGTACCCTGCAGTGTCTTGAGTGTGTTGGAGATGAGCTGAGGGACCTGTACCCTGCAGTGTGTTGAGTGTGTTCGAGGTAAGCTGAGGGACCTGTACCCTGCAGTGTGTTGAGTGTGTTCGAGATGAGCTGAGGGACCTGTACCCTGCAGTGTGTTGAGTGTGTTCGAGATGAGCTGAGGGACCTGTACCCTGCAGTGTGCTGAGTGTGTTCGAGATGAGCTGAGGGACCTGTACCCTGCAGTGTGCTGAGTGTGTTCGAGATGAGCTGAGGGACCTGTACCCTGCAGTGTGTTGAGTGTGTTCGAGATGAGCAGAGGGACTTGTACCCTGCAGTGTGTTGAGTGTGTTCGAGATGAGCTGAGGGACATGTACCCTGCACTGTGTTGAGTGTGTTCGAGATGAGCTGAGGGACCTGTACCCTGCAGTGTGCTGAGTGTGTTCATGATGAGCAGAGGGACTTGTACCCTGCATTGTGCTGAGTGTGTTCGAGATGAGCTGAGGGACCTGTACCCTGCAGTGTGCTGAGTGTGTTCGAGATGAGCTGAGGGACCTGTACCCTGCAGTGTGTTGAGTGTGTTCGAGGTGAGCTGAGGGACCTGTATTCTGCAGTGTGTTGAGTGTGTTCGAGGTGAGCTGAGGGACTTGTACCTTGCAGTGTGTTGAGTGTGTTCGAGATGAGCTGAGGGACCTGTACCCTGCAGTGTGCTGAGTGTGTTCATGATGAGCAGAGGGACTTGTACCCTGCAGTGTGCTGAGTGTGTTTGTGATGAGCTGAGGGACTTGTACCCTGCAGTGTGCTGAGTGTGTTCGAGATGAGCAGAGGGACCTGTACCCTGCAGTGTGCTGAGTGTGTTCATGATGAGCAGAGGGACTTGTACTGAGTGTGTTCGTGATGAGCTGAGGGACATGTACCCTGCAGTGTCTTGAGTGTGTTGGAGATGAGCTGAGGGACCTGTACCCTGCAGTGTGTTGAGTGTGTTCGAGGTGAGCTGAGGGACCTGTACCCTGCAGTGTGTTGAGTGTGTTCGAGGTGAGCTGAGGGACCTGTACCCTGCAGTGTGTTGAGTGTGTTCGAGATGAGCTGAGGGACATGTACCCTGCAGTGTGTTGAGTGTGTTCGTGGTGAGCTGAGGGACCTGTACCCTGCAGTGTCTTGAGTGTGTTGGAGATGAGCTGAGGGACTTGTACCCTGCAGTGTGCTGAGTGTGTTTGTGATGAGCTGAGGGACTTGTACCCTGCAGTGTGCTGAGTGTGTTTGTGATGAGCTGAGGGACCTGTACCCTGCAGTGTGCTGAGTGTGTTCGAGATGAGCTGAGGGACCTGTACCCTGCAGTGTGTTGAGTGTGTTCGAGGTGAGCTGAGGGACCTGTACCCTGCAGTGTGTTGAGTGTGTTCGAGGTAAGCTGAGGGACCTGTACCCTGCAGTGTGTTGAGTGTGTTCGAGATGAGCTGAGGGACATGCACCCTGCAGTGTGCTGAGCTGAGATGAGCTGAGGGACCTGTACCCTGCAGTGTCTTGAGTGTGTTGGAGATGAGCTGAGGGACCTGTACCCTGCAGTGTCTTGAGTGTGTTGGAGATGAGCTCAGGGACTTGTACCCTGCAGTGTCTTGAGTGTGTTGGAGATGAGCTCAGGGACCTGTACCCTGCAGTGTGTTGAGTGTGTTGGAGATTAGCAGACGGACTTGTACTCTGCAGTGTGTTGAGTGTGTTCGAGGTGAGCTGAGGGACCGGTACCCTGCAGTGTGTTGAGTGTGTTCGAGATGAGCTGAGGGACATGTACCCTGCAGTGTGCTGAGCTGAGATGAGCTGAGGGACATGTACCCTGCAGTGTGCTGAGTGTGTTCGAGATGAGCCGAGGGACATGTACCCTGCAGTGTGCTGAGTGTGTTCGAGGTGAGCTGAGGGACATGTACCCTGCAGTGTGCTGAGTGTGTTCGAGATGAGCTGAGGGACCTGTACCCTGCAGTGTGTTGAGTGTGTTCGAGGTGAGCTGAGGGACCTGTACCCTGCAGTGTGTTGAGTGTGTTCGAAGTGAGCTGAGGGACATGTACCCTGCAGTGTCTTGAGTGTGTTCGTGGTGAGCTGAGGGACCTGTACACTGCAGTGTCTTGAGTGTGTTGGAGATGAGCTGAGGGACTTGTACCCTGCAGTGTCTTGAGTGTGTTGGAGATGAGCTGAGGGACCTGTACCCTGCAGTGTGTTGAGTGTGTTCGAGGTGAGCTGAGGGACCTGTACCCTGCAGTGTGTTGAGTGTGTTCGAGGTGAGCTGAGGGACCTGTACCCTGCAGTGTGTTGAGTGTGTTCGAGGTAAGCTGAGGGACCTGTACCCTGCAGTGTGTTGAGTGTGTTCGAGGTGAGCTGAGGGACCTGTACCCTGCAGTGTGTTGAGTGTGTTCGAGATGAGCTGAGGGACATGCACCCTGCAGTGTGCTGAGCTGAGATGAGCTGAGGGACCTGTACCCTGCAGTGTGCTGAGTGTGTTCGAGATGAGCTGAGTGACCTGTTCCCTGCAGTGTGCTGAGCTGAGATGAGCTGAGGGACATGTACCCTGCAGTGTGCTGAGTGTGTTTGAGATGAGCCGAGGGACATGTACCCTGCAGTGTGCTGAGTGTGTTCGTGATGAGCTGAGGGACCTGTACCCTGCAGTGTGTTGAGTGTGTTCGAGGTGAGCTGAGGGACATGTACCCTGCAGTGTGCTGAGTGTGTTCGAGATGAGCTGAGGGACCTGTACCCTGCAGTGTGCTGAGTGTGTTCGAGATGAGCTGAGGGACATGTACCCTGCAGTGTGTTGAGTGTGTTCGAGATGAGCTGAGGGACCTGTACCCTGCAGTGTGCGGAGTGTGTTCATGATGAGCAGAGGGACTTGTACCCTGCAGTGTGCTGAGTGTGTTCGTGATGAGCTGAGGGACATGTACCCTGCAGTGTGCTGAGTGTGTTGGAGATGAGCTGAGGGACCTGTACCCTGCAGTGTGCTGAGTGTGTTCGAGATGAGTTGAGGGACCTGTACCCTGCAGTGTGTTGAGTGTGTTCGAGGTGAGCTGAGGGACCTGTATTCTGCAGTGTGTTGAGTGTGTTCGAGGTGAGCTGAGGGACTTGTACCTTGCAGTGTGTTGAGTGTGTTCGAGATGAGCTGAGGGACCTGTACCCTGCAGTGTGCTGAGTGTGTTCATGATGAGCAGAGGGACTTGTACCCTGCAGTGTGCTGAGTGTGTTTGTGATGAGCTGAGGGACTTGTACCCTGCAGTGTGCTGAGTGTGTTCAAGATGAGCAGAGGGACCTGTACCCTGCAGTGTGCTGAGTGTGTTCATGATGAGCAGAGGGACTTGTACCCTGCATTGTGCTGAGTGTGTTCGTGATGAGCTGAGGGACATGTACCCTGCAGTGTCTTGAGTGTGTTGGAGATGAGCTGAGGGACCTTTACCCTGCAGTGTGCTGAGTGTGTTCGAGATGAGCTGAGGGACCTGTACCCTGCAGTGTGCTGAGTGTGTTCGAGATGAGCTGAGGGACCTGTACCCTGCAGTGTGCTGAGTGTGTTCGAGATGAGCTGAGGGACCTGTACCCTGCAGTGTGCTGAGTGTGTTCGAGATGAGCTGAGGGACCTGTATTCTGCAGTGTGTTGAGTGTGTTCGAGGTGAGCTGAGGGACTTGTACCTTGCAGTGTGTTGAGTGTGTTCGAGATGAGCTGAGGGACCTGTACCCTGCAGTGTGCTGAGTGTGTTCATGATGAGCAGAGGGACTTGTACCCTGCAGTGTGCTGAGTGTGTTTGTGATGAGCTGAGGGACTTGTACCCTGCAGTGTGCTGAGTGTGTTCGAGATGAGCAGAGGGACCTGTACCCTGCAGTGTGCTGAGTGTGTTCATGATGAGCAGAGGGACTTGTACTGAGTGTGTTCGTGATGAGCTGAGGGACATGTACCCTGCAGTGTCTTGAGTGTGTTGGAGATGAGCTGAGGGACCTGTACCCTGCAGTGTGTTGAGTGTGTTCGAGGTGAGCTGAGGGACCTGTACCCTGCAGTGTGTTGAGTGTGTTCGAGGTGAGCTGAGGGACCTGTACCCTGCAGTGTGTTGAGTGTGTTCGAGATGAGCTGAGGGACATGTACCCTGCAGTGTGTTGAGTGTGTTCGTGGTGAGCTGAGGGACCTGTACCCTGCAGTGTCTTGAGTGTGTTGGAGATGAGCTGAGGGACTTGTACCCTGCAGTGTCTTGAGTGTGTTGGAGATGAGCTGAGGGACCTGTACCCTGCAGTGTGTTGAGTGTGTTCGAGGTAAGCTGAGGGACCTGTACCCTGCAGTGTGTTGAGTGTGTTCGAGATGAGCTGAGGGACCTGTACCCTGCAGTGTGTTGAGTGTGTTCGAGATGAGCTGAGGGACATGCACCCTGCAGTGTCTTGAGTGTGTTGGAGATTAGCAGAGGGACTTGTACCCTGCAGTGTGTTGAGTGTGTTCGAGATGAGCTGAGGGACATGTACCCTGCAGTGTGCTGAGCTGAGATGAGCTGAGGGACATGTACCCTGCAGTGTGCTGAGTGTGTTCGAGATGAGCCGAGGGACATGTACTCTGCAGTGTGCTGAGTGTGTTCGAGGTGAGCTGAGGGACATGTACCCTGCAGTGTTTTGAGTGTGTTCGAGATGAGCTGAGGGACCTGTACCCTGCAGTGTGTTGAATGTGTTCGAGATGAGCTGAGGGACCTGTACCCTGCAGTGTGCTGAGATAAGCTGAGGGACCTGTACCCTGCAGTGTGCTGAGTGTGTTCGAGATGAGCTGAGGGACCTGTACCCTGCAGTGTGCTGAGTGTGTTCATGATGAGCAGAGGGACTTGTACCCTGCAGTGTGCTGAGTGTGTTCGTGATGAGCTGAGGGACTTGTACCCTGCAGTGTGCTGAGTGTGTTCGAGATGAGCAGAGGGACCTGTACCCTGCAGTGTGCTGAGTGTGTTCATGATGAGCAGAGGGACTTGTACCCTGCATTGTGCTGAGTGTGTTCGAGATGAGCTGAGGGACCTGTACCCTGCAGTGTGCTGAGTGTGTTCGAGATGAGCTGAGGGACCTGTACCCTGCAGTGTGTTGAGTGTGTTCGAGGTGAGCTGAGGGACCTGTATTCTGCAGTGTGTTGAGTGTGTTCGAGGTGAGCTGAGGGACTTGTACCTTGCAGTGTGTTGAGTGTGTTCGAGATGAGCTGAGGGACCTGTACCCTGCAGTGTGCTGAGTGTGTTCATGATGAGCAGAGGGACTTGTACCCTGCAGTGTGCTGAGTGTGTTCGTGATGAGCAGAGGGACTTGTACCCTGCAGTGTGCTGAGTGTGTTCGAGATGAGCAGAGGGACCTGTACCCTGCAGTGTGCTGAGTGTGTTCATGATGAGCAGAGGGACTTGTACCCTGCATTGTGCTGAGTGTGTTCGTGATGAGCTGAGGGACATGTACCCTGCAGTGTGTTGAGTGTGTTCGAGATGAGCTGAGGGACCTGTACCCTGCAGTGTGTTGAGTGTGTTCGAGATGAGCTGAGGGACATGTACCCTGCAGTGTCTTGAGTGTGTTGGAGATTAGCAGAGGGACTTGTACCCTGCAGTGTGTTGAGTGTGTTCGAGATGAGCTGAGGGACCTGTACCCTGCAGTGTGCTGAGTGTGTTCGTGATGAGCTGAGGGACCTGTACCCTGCAGTGTGCTGAGCAAGGCTGAGATTAGCAGAGGAACATCTACTGTAGGAAGCGGTCTCTGTATATGGTGCACTAAAATGAAGTACACTGTGCTGAGAGTACAGTGGATCTCCAGTTGGTATAATGGACCCTACCTTTAGGGCCGGAAGGCCTGCTAGAAGGGTGACTTACACACACTGCATGCAGTGTAAAGGGGACAGGGCACACAGCCTGTGTGCCATGTCATGTTTTCATTTTAGTTCTACCCCAAGACACGCAGCCTGCAAAAGCAGCACTGGGTGCACTTACTGAGGCGGTCCCTGATGGTGGCACAGTTCATGCTGCAGCCGTCAGGTGCTTCCTTTAGTGCCCTAAGTACCAGAAGTACCATTTAGTAGGGACTTACAGTGGTAGCTAAAGGTTAGCCAATTGGGGAAAAAGGACTCTGTGTAGTTCTGGGGAAAGAGATCTTGCATTGGGGACCTGTTTAGCAAGGACATAGTGGAGTTTCAGCCGAAATTGCACCAGAAACCAAGCAAAACATGTGGGGGTGTGACCATGTCAAGAGGCACTTTCCTACATGCTCCTCTCTCAAACAAAAGAAGATCAAATCTAGTCTTCAGAGGAAAGTCTTCATCTTCTAAGTGGAAGAACCTAGAAAGGCCATCTGCATTGGCATGGTCAGTCACAGGTCTGTTTTTTTCAACTGTAAAGTCTATTCCCTATAAGGAGATGGACCACCTTAACAGTTTGGGATTTTCACCTTTTATTTGCATCAGCCACCTGAGAGGCCTATGATCAGTTTGAATTAGGAAGTGAGAGCCAAACAAGTATGGCCTCAACTTCTTCAGGGACCAAACCACAGCAAAGGATTCCCTTTCAGTGGCACTTCAACCCTGTTCTCGGGGAGTTAACCTCCTGCTAATAAAAGCAACAGGTTGGCCATTGCCATCATCATTAATTTGGGAAAGGACTGCTCCTATTCCATGTTCGGAGGCATCTGTCTGCTCAATAAACTGTTTAGAGTAGTCTGGAGCTTTTAGAACAGGTGCTGAGCACTTTGCTTCCTTCAGGGTGTCAAAGGTCTTTTGACAGCTGACTTGTCCAGTTTAACTTTTTGGGCATCTTTTTGGATGTGGGTTCTGTGAGGGGTGCCACAATGGTGCCATAGGCCTTCACAAATCTTTTGCAATACCCAGTCAAGCCAAGGAATGCCCTGACTTGGGTCTGCGTTATTGGAGCTTCCCAGTCCAGAACTGTGTGGGTCTTGGGTTGGAGTGGTTGAACTTGGTGCCCACCTACCAAGTGTCCCAAGTATACAACCTGACCCTGTGCTAGCTGGCACTTGCTTGCCTTGATAGTAAGGCCTGCACTTTTCAGGGCTTCAAGGACCTTTCTGAGGTGGATGAGGTGATCCTGCCAGGTAGAGCTGAAGACAGCAATATCATCTAGATAAGCTGCTGTAAAGTCTTCTAACCCAGCAAGGACTTTATTCACCAACCTCTGGAAGGTGGCAGGGCATTCTTCAGACCAAAGGGCATAACTGTGAACTGATAATGCCCAGGAGTGGAGAATGCCGACTGTTCTTTTGCTCCTGG
Organism: Pleurodeles waltl; assembly: GCF_031143425.1. Classification (NCBI taxonomy): domain Eukaryota; kingdom Metazoa; phylum Chordata; class Amphibia; order Caudata; family Salamandridae; genus Pleurodeles; species Pleurodeles waltl. Next base: position 22,137,805 of record NC_090451.1, on the reverse strand, counting down.
AGTCAGGCCTATCTGCCAGTACCCTGATGTGAGGCCAGAAGTACTCCGATACTTGGCTGCTCCCAATCTGTCAATAAGTTCATCTGCTCTTGTAGTTGGGTGGGCATATGTCTTGGCCACTGCATTGAGACCCCTGTAGTCCACACAGAACCTCATCTCTTTCTTTCCACCCTGGAAATGAGGCTTGGTGACTAGCGCAACTGGGCTGTCTCAGGGGCTCTTTGTGTTCAATGACTCCCAATTCCAGTATTTTGCTGACCTCCGCTTTGGTGCTGTCTTGTATGGTAAAATTGCCTGTAGATTTTGGTTGTGACAGGTAATCTGTCTCCAGAGTCCACATCATGGTTACACCAGGCGGTTCTGCCAGGATTCAAGGAGAAGAGTTCAGCAAACTGGTGCAAGACCTGACTGCAGTCAGACTGATGCTGGTCAGAGAGGGTGTTTGAAAAGACTACTCCCTCAACTGAGCCAACTTTAGGTATGCTGGAGAGATAAGATAAGGGAGAGGCTCACTCACAAATTCCTGTCTCCCATCTGTGACCATTACCATGGTCATCTCAGCTTTGTCATGGTAGGGTTTCGGGCGGTTTACATGGAGTAACCTCTTGGGATTTCTGCAACTGCCAAAGGCCACCAAGTGGGTGACTTCCCCTTTCTTTTCTAGGATGGAGTAGGATCCACTCCCTAGGGGCCACAGGCTCCAACACCCATTCCTGTTGCCCAAGTTTGAATACAAATAGTGCAGCTTTTTGGTCAAACCAGAGCTTCTTGAGCTCTTGCCTGGCCTCAAGGTTTTTGTTTGGGTTTTTCATGTGCTCCGCCATCCTTGAATGGTAAAGCACATAATCCACTGTGTCCTGCTTGGGCTCCTTGGGAGGTCTCTCACATTCCTCCTTTACAAGGCAAAGTGGTCCCCTAACAGGATTCCCAAACAAAAGTCCAATTTGGGGGGAAAACCTACTCCCTTCTGTGACACTTCCCTGTAAACAAAAAACAGGCATGGAAGTAGGACATCCCATCTCCCTCTGAGTGCTTCAGGAATTCCACCATTCATGCCTTTTGAGAGTCTTGTTAAATATCTCAACAAGACTATTGCCCTGGGGGTGATACGGGGTTGTGAACTTATAGGTTACACACCACATTCAGGCCACATGTGCTTCAGGTAGCCAGACATGAAGTTGGTAACTCTGTCTGACACCACCTCCTTAGGGAAGCCCACTCTGGTGAATACACCAATGGGAGTCCTAGCTACCGCAGGGGCAATAGTAGTCCTTGGGGATTGCTTCAGGGTACCTGGTGGCATGATCCACTACCACAAGTATAAATCTGCTCTCTGATACTGTTGGAGGGTCTAGGGGACTAAGAACGTTGATCCCAACCCTTTCAAAGGGAACCCCAACCACCGCAAGTGAAATTAAGGGGGCGTTTGGTTGTCCACCTGTCTTGCCATTGGCTTGACAGGTGGCACAGAAGTTACTTTCTAGGACATGCCCTGCCAGTAGAAGTGGTTGACCAACTGTAGGAAAATACCATCTTGCCTGGCATGTTACCCCCATTTTTACTTGTGTGTCAGCTTGTTTGTTGCCTGTGTCACTGGGATCCTGCTAGCCAGGACCCCAGTGCTCATAGTTTGTGGCCTATATGTGTTCCCTGTGTGGTGCCTAACTGTATCACTGAGGCTCTGCTAACCAGAACCTCAGTGCTTATGCTCTCTCTGTCTTTAAAATTGTCACTGCAGGCTAGTGACCATTTTTACCAATTCTGATTGGCACACTGCAACACCCTTATAAGTCCCTAGTATATGGTACCTAGGTACCCAGGTTATTGGGGTTCCAGGAGATCCCTATGGGCTGCAGCATTTCTTTTGCCACCCATAGGGAGCTCAGACCAATATTACACAGGACTGCCACTGCAGCCTGAGTGAAATAATGTCCATGTTATTTCACAGCCATTTTACACTGCACTTAGGTAACTTATAAGTCACCTATATGTCTAACCCTCAGTGAAGGTTAGGTACAAAGTTACTAAGTGTGAGGGCACCCTGGCACTAGCCAAGGTGCCCTCACATTGTTCAGGGCAATTTCCCCGGACTTTCTGAGTGCGGGGACACCATTACACGCGTGAACTGCATATAGGTCAATACCTATATGTAGCTTCACAATGGTAACTCTGAATATGGCCATGTAACATGTCTAAGATCATGGAACTGACCCCCCATGCCAAATCTGGTATTGGGGTGCCAATCCCATGCATCCCCGAGGCTCCAGCATGGACCCCGGGTACTGCCAAACCAGCTCTCTGGGGTATTCTCTGCAGCTACCGCTCCTGCCAACCCTCAGACAGGCTTCTGCCCTCCTGGGGTCTGGGCAGCCCCGTCCCAGAAAGGCAGAACAAAGGATTTCCTCTGAGAGAGGGTGTTACACCCTCTTCCTTTGGAAATAGGTGTTAAGGGCTGGGGAGGAGTAGCCTCCCCCAGCCTCTAGAAATGCTTTGAAGGGCACAGATGGTGCCCTCCTTGCATAAGCCAGTCTACACCGGTTTAGGGATCCCCCAGCCCCTGCTCTGGTGTCAAACTGGACAAAGGAAAGTAGAGTGACCACTTCCCTGTCTATGACCACCCCATGGGTCGTGCCCAGAGTTCCTCCAGTGTGTCCCAGACCCCTGCCATCTTGAATGCAGAGGTGTGAGGGCACAGTGTAGCCTCTGAGTGGCCAGTGCCAGCAGGTGACGTTAGAGACCCTCCCTGATAGGTGCTTACCTGGTTAGGTGGCCAATCCTCCTCTGAGGGCTATTTAAGGTCTCTCCTGTGGGTTTCTCTTCAGATAACGAATGCAAGAGTTCACCTGAGTTCCTCTGCATCTCCTTCTTTGACTTCTGCCAGGGATGGGCTGCTGACTGCTCCAGGATGCCTGCAAAACCGCAACAAAGTAGCAAGACGACTACCAGCAACATAGTAGCGCCTAATCCTGCCGGCTTTCTCAACTGTTTCCTGGTGGTGCATGCTCTGAGGGCTGTCTGCCTTCACCCTGCACTGGAAGCCAAGAAGAAATCTCCTGTGGGTCGACGGAATCTTCCCCCACGCAGGCACCAAACTTCAGCTTCACCCGTCCTCTGGGTCCCCTCTCATCTTGACGAGCGTGGTCCCTGGAACACAGGAGCTGGATCCAAGTGACCCCGACAGTCCAGTGGTCCTTCTGTCCAAATTTGGTGGAGGTAAGTCCTTGCCTCCCCATGCCAGACAGTAATCCTGTGTATTGCGTGATCTGCAGCTGCTAGGGCTTCTGTGCACTTTTGCAAGGAATCCTTCGTGCACAGCCCAGGTCCTCAGTACTCCGTCCTACATTGCTCAACTCGCTGAGTTGACAACCGACTTCGTGGGACCCTCTTTTGTTAGGGCTGTAAGGCCTGGTAGAGGGGTGACTTACCTATGCCACAGTGTGAGAATGTAGCCTCTTTCTAGCCTTGTTCCCCCCACTTTTGGCCTGTTTGTGAGTATATGTCAGGCTGTTTTCACTGTCTCACTGGGATCCTGCTAGCCAGGGCCCAGTGCTCATAGTGAAAACCCTATGTTGTCAGTATGTTTGTTATGTGTCACTGGGACCCTGCTAGTCAGGACCCCAGTGCTCATAAGTTTGTGGCTTATATATGTACCCTGTGTGATGACTAACTGTCTCACTGAGGCTCTGCTAACCAGAACCTCAGTGGTTATGCTCTCTCTGCTTTCCAAATTGTCACTAACAGGCTAGTGACCAATTTCACCAATTCACATTGGCATACTGGAACACCCTTATAATTCCCTAGTATATGGTACTGAGGTACCCAGGGTATTGGGGTTCCAGGAGATCCCTATGGGCTGCAGCATTTCTTTTGCCACCCATAGGGAGCTCTGACAATTCTTACACAGGCCTGCCACTGCAGCCTGAGTGAAATAACGTCCACGTTATTTCACAGCCATTTACCACTCCACTTAAGTAACTTATAAGTCACCTATATGTCTAACCTTCACCTGGTGAAGGTTGGGTGCAAAGTTACTTAGTGTGTGGGCACCCTGGCACTAGCCACGGTGCCCCCACATCGTTCAGGGCAAATTCCCCGGACTTTGTGAGTGCGGGGACACCATTACACGCGTGCACTATACATAGGTCACTACCTATGTATAGCGTCACAATGGTAACTCCGAACATGGCCATGTAACATGTCTAAGATCATGGAATTGTCACCCCAATGCCATTCTGGCATTGGGGAGACAATTCCATGATCCCCCAAGTCTCTAGCACAGACCGGGGTACTGCCAAACTGCCTTTCCCGGGGTTTCACTGCAGCTGCTGCTGCTGCCAACCCCTCAGACAGGTTTCTGCTCTCCTGGGGTCCAGCCAGGCCTGGCCCAGGAAGGCAGAACAAAGGACTTCCTCAGAGAGAGGGTGTTACACCCTCTCCCTTTGGAAAAAGGTGTCAGGGCTGGGGAGGAGTAGCCTCCCCCAGCCTCTGGAAATGCTTTGATGGGCACAGATGGTGCCCATCTCTGCATAAGCCAGTCTACACCGGTTCAGGGATCCCCCAGCCCTGCTCTGGCGCAAAACTGGACAAAGGAAAGGGGAGTGACCACTCCCCTGACCTGCACCTCCCAGGGGAGGTGCCCAGAGCTCCTCCTGTGTGCTCCAGACCTCTGCCATCTTGGAAACAGAGGTGCTGCTGGCACACTGGACTGCTCTGAGTGGCCAGTGCCAGCAGGTGAAGTCAGAGACTCCTTCTGATAGGCTCTTACCTGTGTTGCTAGCCTATCCTCCTTCCTAGGTAGCAAAACCTCCTTTTCTGGCTATTTAGGGTCTCTGCTTTGGGGAATTCTTTAGATAACGAATGCAAGTGCTCATCAGAGTTCCTCTGCATCTCTCTCTTCACCTTCTGCCAAAGGATCGACCGCTGACTGCTCAGGACGCCTGCAAAACTGCAACAAAGTAGCCAAAGACGACTACTGCAACCTTGTATCGCTTCTCCTGCCGCCTTCTCGACTGTTTCCTGGTGGTGCATGCTCTGGGGGTAGCCTGCCTCCTTCTTGCACCAGGAGCTCTGAAGAAATCTCCCGTGGGTCGACGGAATCTTCCCCCTGCAACCGCAGGCACCAAAAGACTGCATCACCGGTCCTCTGGGTCCCCTCTCAGCACGACGAGCGTGGTCCCTGGAACTCAGCAACTCTGTCCAAGTGACTCCCACAGTCCAGTGACTCTTCAGTCCAAGTTTGGTGGAGGTAAGTCCTTGCCTCCCCACGCTAGAATGCATTGCTGGGTACCGCGTGATTTGCAGCTGCTCCGGCTCCTGTGCACTCTTCCAGGATTTCCTTCATGCACAGCCAAGCCTGGGTCCCCGACACTCTAACCTGCAGTGCACAACCTCCTGAGTTGTCCTCCAGCGTCGTGGGACTCCCTTTTGTGTCTTCGGGTGAGCTCTGGTTCACTCCTCTTCCAAGTGCCTGTTCCGGTACTTCTGCGGGTGCTGCCTGCTTCTGTGAGGGCCCCCTGAAACCTTAACCGACTACCAGTGTGGGCTGACTAGTTTTAGCAGCCTGCCACACACCAGACATGTTGCTGGCCACATGGGGTCAGTGCTTTTGTCACTCTGTGGCCAGGAACAAAGCCTGCACTGGGTGTGGAGGTGCTTCTCACCCAGCACCCACCCACCCTGCAAGAACTAACACCTGGTGGTGAGCCTCAAGACTCAAGCCTGGTGTTATAGCGCCTCAAGGCACTACAGCTATTGGAGATGCCAGCCCCTCCAGGCACTGCCCCCACTTTTGGTGGCAAGTCTGGAGGAGATAATGAGAAAAACAAGGAGGAGTCACCCACCAGTCAGGACAACCCCTAAGGTGTCCTGAGCTGAGGTGAACCCTGCCTTTAGAAATCCTCCATCTTGATTTGACTGCCCTCCCAGACCTAAACAGACCTAAACATACCCCTAAATCTAGTATTTAGGGGCACCCCAGAACCCAGGAAATCAGATTCCTGCAACCTGAACTACAAAGGAGGACTGCTGACCTGCAGAGACGATGACAACTGCTTTGGCCCCAGCCCTACCAGCCTGTCTCCAGAGTCGAAAACCTGCAACCAGCGACACATCCAACAGGGACCAGCGACCTCTGAAGCCTCAGAGGACCGCCCTGACCCCCAGGACCAAGAAACTCCTGTGAGAAGTGGCTCTGCTCAAAAACAGCAACATCTTTGCAACAAAGAAGCAACTTTCAAAGAACTCACTCTTCCCGCCGCAAGCGTGAGACTTCACACTCTGCACCCGACGCCCCCGGCTCGAGATCCTGAGAACCAACACCACAGGGAGGACTCCCCGGCGACTGCGACCCTGTGAGTAGCCCGAGACGCCCCCCCCCCCCCCCCCAGACTCCCACAGTGACACCTGCAGAGAGAATCCAGAGGCTCCCCCTGACCGCGACTGCCTGTAACAAGGGACCCGACACCTGGACCAAGCACTGCACCCGCAGCCCCCAGGACCTGAAGGGAACCGAATCTCAGTGCAGGAGTGACCCCCAGGCGACCCTCTGCCTAGCCCAGGTGGTGGCTGTCCTGAGAAGCCCCCCTGTGCCTGCCTGCACCGCTAGAGTGACCCCGGGTCCCTCCATTGAAATCAATACTAAACCTGACGCCTGCTTCACACACTGCTCCCGGCCGCCCCTGTGCCGCTGAAGGTGTGTTTTGTGTGCCTACTTGAGTCCCCCCAGTGCTCTACAAAACCCCCCTGGTCTGCACCCCGAGGAGGCGGGTACTTACCTGCTGGCAGACTGGAACTGGAGCACCCCTGTTCTTCATAGGCACCTATAGGTTTTGGGCACCTCTTTGACCTCTGCACCTGACCGGCCCTGAGCTGCTGGTGTGGTAACTTTGGGGTTGCCTTGAACTCCCAACGGTGGGCTGCCTATGCCCAGGAACTGAGACTTGTAAGTGTCTTACTTACCTCACAATCTAACCAATACTTACCTTCCCCCAGGAACTGTTTATTTTTGCAGTGTCCACTTTTAAAATAGCTTATTGTCATTTTAACAAAAACTGTATATGATATTGCTCTAATTCAAAGTTCCTAACTTACCTGTATGGAGTACCTTGAATTTTATGTATTTACTTCAAATCTTGAACCTGTGGTTCCTAAAATAAACTAAGAAAATATATTGTTCTATATAAAAACCTATTGGCCTGGAGTAAGTCTTTGAGTGTGTATTCCTCATTTATTGCCTGTGTGTGTACAACAAATACTTAACACTACCCTCTGATAAGCTCGACCACACTACCACAAAATAGAGCATTAGAATTATCTCTTTTTGCCACTATCTTACCTCTAAGGGGAACCCTTGGACTCTGTGCATACTATCTCTTACTTTGAGACAGTATATGTAGGAAGTTGGCTCTGTATGCACTATTTCAAAGTAAGGGGGCTGCGGGTGCAGGGCCTTTACCAGGTGTCGGGTCTTTGAAGCAGGCAGTCACGGTCAGGGGGAGCCTCGGGATTCCCTCTGCAGGCGTCGCTGTGGGGGCTCAGGGGGGTCAACTCTGGCTACTCACGGTCTCGCAGTCGCCTGGGAGTCCTCCCTGAAGTGATTGTTCTCCACAAGTCGAGCCGGGGGCGTCGGGTGCAGAGTGCCAAGTCTCACGCTTCTGGCGGGAAACGCGTGTTGTTTCAAAGTTGCTTCTTTGTTGCAAAGTTGCAGTCTTTGGTGAACAGAGCCGCTGTCCTCGGGAGTTCTTGGTCCTTCTAGATGCAGGGCAGTCCTCTGAGGCTTCAGAGGTCGCTGGTCGCTGGTCCCTGTGGAAAGCGTCGCTGGAGCAGTGTCTTTAGAAGTGGAGAGACAGGTCGGTAGAGCTGGGGCCAAAGCAGTTGGTGCCTCCATCTTCTCTGCAGGGTTTTCAGCTCAGCAGTCCTCTTCTTCTTAGGTTGCAGGAATCTGATTTCCTAGGTTCTGGGGAGCCCTTAAATACTAAATTTAGGGGGGTGTTTAGGTCTGGGGGTTAGTAGCCAATGGCTACTAGCACTGAGGGTGGCTACACCCTCTTTGTGCCTCCTCCCTAAGGGGAGGGGGGGCACATCCCTAATCCTATTGGGGGAATCCTCCATCTGCAAGATGGAGGATTTCTAAAAGTTAGTCACCTCAGCTCAGGACACCTTAGGTGCTGTCCTGACTGGCCAGTGACTCCTCCTTGTTTTTCTCATTATCTCCTCCGGCCTTGCCGCCAAAAGTGGGGCCGTGGCCGGAGGGGGCCGGCAACTCCACTAGCTGGAGTGCCCTGGGGTGCTGTAACAAAGGGGGTGAGCCTTTGAGGCTCACCGCCAGGTGTTACAGTTCCTGCAGGGGGAGGTGTGAAGCACCTCCACCCAGTACAGGCTTTGTTACTAGCCACAGAGTGACAAAGGCACTCTCCCCATGTGGCCAGCAACATGTCTGGTGTGTGGCAGGCTGCTAAAACCAGTCAGCCTACACGGGTAGTCGGTTAAGGTTTCAGGGGGCACCTCTAAGGTGCCCTCTGGGGTGTATGTTACAATAAAATGTACACTGGCATCAGTGTGCATTTATTGTGCTGAGAAGTTTGATACCAAACTTCACAGTTTTCAGTGTAGCCATTATGGTGCTGTGGAGTTCGTGCATGACAGACTCCCAGACCATATACTCTTATGGCTACCCTGCACTTACAATGTCTAAGGTTTTGCGTAGACACTGTAGGGGCATAGGGCTCATGCACCTATGCCGTCACCTGTGGTATAGTGCACCCTGCCTTAGGGCTGTAAGGTCTGCTAGAGGGGTGACTTATCTATGCCACAGGCAGTGTGAGGTTGGCATGGCACCCTGAGGGGAGTGCCATGTCGACTTAGTCTTTTTCTCCCCACCAGCACACACAAGCTGTGAGGCAGTGTGCATGTGCTGAGTGAGGGGTCCCCAGGGTGGCATAAGATATGCTGCAGCCCTTAGAGACCTTCCCTGGCATCAGGGCCCTTGGTACCAGGAGTACCCGTTACAAGGGACTTACCTGGATGCCAGGGTGTGCCAATTGTGGAGGCAAAGGTACAGTTTAGGGAAAGAACACTGGTGCTGGGGCCTGGTTAGCAGGCCTCAGCACACTTTCAAATCATAACTTGGCATCAGCAAAGGCAAAAAGTCAGGGGGTAACCATGCCAAGGAGGCATTTCCTTACAGTATATACAGAGCCAACTTCCTACACCGGCTGCCTAGAGTTTTTACTGAAAAGTCCACAAAATAAACCCAGGATTGACTGTGGTTTTGTCGAGTCTCCCTGAATTTGATTTTGTACTCATCCGGAGCCAACCCAAAACCATCAATCAGGGTAGCCTTCATGAGATCACAGGATGTTGCATCTGCCTCATTCAGTGCGAGGAGTCTGTCCCTGCGCTTTCCTTCCTTATGATATTGCCATCTCTATTCATGGGTGCTTAACCCATTTCTGTTCTTTCCCTTTCTATAGCTAAGATCCTGTGTCCCAGGTCCAGTCTCTTAGCTAGACTATCTAAGAGAGAATCTTCCTCAGAGCTTCTGTAGGAAACTGGCCCTAGTGTTTCCCCACTTTTTGCCTGATACTGATGCTGACTTGACTGAGAAGTGTGCCGGGACCCTGCTAACCACGCCCCAGCACCAGTGTTCTTTCACTAAAAATGTACTGTTGTTTCCGCAATTGGCACACCCCTGGCACACAGATAATTCCCTTGTAAAAGGTACCAGTGGTACCAAGGGCCCTGTGACCAGGGAAGGTCCCTAAGGGCTGCAGCATATGTTGTGTTACCCTAAGGGACCCCTCACCTAACACATGCACACTGCCTATGCAGCCTGTGTATGCTGGTGGGGAGAAAAAGGCAAAGTCGACATGGCATACCCCTCAGGATGCCATGCCCACAAAATACTGCCTGTGGCATAGGTAAGTCACCCCTCTAGCAGGCCTTACAGCCCTAAGGCAGGGTGCACTATACCACAGGTGAGGGCATAGCTGCCTGAGCAATATGCCCCTACAGTGTCTGTCTATTCTTAGACATTGTAAGTGCAGGGTAGCCATATCAAGTATATGATCTGGGAGTTTTTTCAAGACAAACGCTACAGCTCCGTGATGGCTTGACTGAAGGCTATGATGTTTGGTATCAAACTTCTCAGCACAATAACCCCACACTAATGCCAGTGTTGGAATTATTCTAAAAAGCACACAGAGGGCATCTTACAGATGCCCCCTTTATTTTACCCAATCTTCTAGTGTAGGGCTGACTAGTCTGTGCCAGCCTGCCACTAGCAGATATGTTTCTGACCTCATGGGATGAGAGCCTTTGTGCTCTCTGAGGCCAGGAACAAAGCCTGCACTGAGTGGGGGTGCTTCACACCTCCCCCTGCAGGAACTGTAACACCTGGCGGTGAGCCTCAAAGGCTCAGACCTCCTGTTAAAGTGCCCAAGGGCACTTCAGCTAGTGGAGGTGCCCGCGCCCCGTACAATGTCCCACTTTTTGCAGCAAGTTAGGTGGGAAACTTAAAAAAAAAAACAAGGAGTAGTGACCACTTCAGCTGGGATCACTCTTAAGGTGTCCACAGCTGAATTGACCTCCTTCCATCAGACTCTTCCATCGTGGTGTGGAGGACAGGGACTAATAGGGTTAGGAATGTGCCCCCTCCCCAAAGGGATTGGGCACAGGAAGGGTGTAGCCATCCTCGGGGAAAGTAGCCATTGGCCACTGCCCTGTGACTCCTGTAACACCCCTAAATCTAGTATTTAAGGGCTCCCTTGAACCTAGCTCATCAGATTCCTGGCGACCTCACAAGAAGAAAGATGAACTGCTAAGTTGACACCCCAGCAGAGAAGAAGGAAGATGAAAACTGACTTGGCACCAGACCTACCGGCCTGTTTCCTGCTTTAAAAGCCCTGTAAAAGAAAGCAACACGTCCAGTGGGTCCAGTGACCTCTGCCAAGCCTCCAGAGGACTGCCTGCACCACAGAAAACAAAGAACTCCAGTGGACAGCGGATCTGTCCAAGAAGAAGCAACCCCTAAGGACTCCAGAGCCTCCTCGGATCCTGACCACTCTGCACCAGGCGCCCGTGGCCAGGTGACCCAAACGACTAGAGGATCCCCAGATGATTCTGAGCAAGTGCCCACCCTGGGTTGATCTCTCCTGTCCTCCACGATGACTCCTGCTGTGTGAATCCAGAGGACCCCCTTGACTGCGTCAGCACTGGCAAAGATATCCAACGCCAAAAGGTACACTACACCCATGGCCTCCTGGTCTTGGGGATCCCGACCTCCGGTGCAGCAACGTTCAGCCGGTTGCCCTCCTGCTTGTTCAGCCTGTGGTTTTCTGGAACTGACCCCCTGGACCCAGCCTGCAGCATCTAAGTGACCCGAGGGTCCTCTCATAGGAAAGCATTGGGAGCCCAATGCTGTGTTTGCACCCGGCCACCCCTGTGGCGCTGAGGGTGTGTGTTTGGTGCTAACCTGTAACCCAATCCACCAGCCCCCTCCCCCCCCCAAATGCTCCTTAAACCCTCCCAGGTCTGCCCTCCGAAGATGTGGGTACTTACATGCAAGCAGGCCTGATTCCGAGTGCCCCCAGTCTCCACAGGAACCCATGTTAAATTTGCCTCATCTTTGACCTCTGCACCCGGCCGACACTGTGTTGCTGGTGGTGTGAGTTTGAGGTTAACTTGAACCCCAACCTGTGGACTGCCTAACTCCAGGAGATTGGAACTGTAAGTCTTGTACTTATCTGTAGATCGTACTAACTTTTTTCCCCCGGGAACTTTTGTGAAAATTTCACTGTCAACTTTTAAAACAGATTATTGCCGTTTATTCAAAAACTGTATAACTTGTCAATTCTAATCAAAGTGGTGTTGATACATATGTGGAATACTTATTTATTTTCTAGAAATAAATTAAGAAAATATATTTTTGCTATATAAAAACCATTGGTCTGGAGTTAAGTCAACGAGTGTGCGTCCTCACTTATTACTTGTGTGTACAACAAATGCTTTGCACTACCCTCCGATAAGCCTATCTGCTCGACTACACTACCACGGATAGAGCATTAGTATGATCTATTATTGCCTCTGTCAAGCCTCTGGGGAACCCCTGGACTCTGTGCACACTAAATCGCATTTTGATATAGTATATACAGAGCCAACTTCCCACACATTCTATCTCTGGATCCTGAGGAACCTGAGCCATCCTCGCCAGAGAGAGGTGTCCTAGACACTTGGGGTACAGATTCATGTATTTCAAGTTGAGGAGGGTCCCTTTCTGTGTTTGAGCTGAAGTTCCACTATCGTGCCCTTTGAGGTATGCATTATTTTACTTAAGTTGGGACCTTTTTGAGTTAGACAAAAATGCCTAAAACAGTTTTTACAGTCCTAACTACAGTAAGTTTTGAAGTTTCCCTGTTAAACTATAGGCACCTAACCAGGGCTCTAACAGTACTTTTAAGTATTTGGAAAAATACCTAATTCAAAAAATAAATTTTAATTAAAGGCAATTTTCAGATTTACTCGTGTAGTCACTTATTGGCCAAGTGGTATCATGAAATGCAAAGTTGCAGATCCCGCCGATCTTCCACTAATGCAGGGAGCGGGCTTTTTATTCAGTGCACTAAAATGATTCACACTGTACAGAGAGTTCAGTGGATCCCTAATTAGTATTGCAGAGGCAAAAGTAGATAGGACTAATGCTTTCTTTGTGGTAGTGTGGTCGAGCTTATAAGAGGGTAGTGCTAAGCATTTGTTGTTTTCACAGAGGCAATAAATCAGAGACACGCTCAAAGAATAAATCCGAGACCAATTTAGAAAAATAGCATTCCTTTTAATATATGCTTAAACCCAAGAACTTCGTAATCAGTTAAATAGATTTACAAGTATAAATACTTTGCAGTTTCCAAAATCAACACTTAGAGTGCAATTTTTCAGTTCAACAATGTGAACCTATTGGAGAAAAAAAAGAATGCAGTTTTGCAAATCCTGTCTTCAGGGTTTTAGGTGAACACCAGGCAATGTTCAAATTGGTACCAAGCGTTCATCCACAGCGGCACAGGGGCGTCCGTGGGCAGAGGTCAAATTCGGAGTCAGGTGCTCAATATTAATCCATGGAGACTGGGGTGAACGAAGATGTGCTGCTCACATGTGAATAAAGTGGCGTCTGTAGTTTGTTGGTTCTCCTGAAGGAGACCAAGAAATTAGCCAAAATACAGCTAAAATTTTGTTAAAAAAAAAAAATGGGAAAAAAGGGCTGCCGAAGAAAGCTTTTGTTTGTTTTCTTTGAAAATGGCATCAACAGATGGTTTGCAGTGCTAAAATCACCCTCTTCCCAGCTTTCAGGAACAGGCAGACTTGAATCGGAAAACCCAATTTTTCAACACAATTGGGCATTTTACTGGGACATACCCCATTTTTACTATTTTTTTTTTGCTTTCAGCCTCCTTCAGCCAATGCTGGATCCCGGACAGCTAAAAGAAGACAAAATTCTGAATTCAGCAAGGGGTCATTTGTGTAGATCCTTCAATCTTTTCGTACAGAAAGTAACAGCTAAAATAAAAATTTAAATTGAGGTGACAAAAAGAGCCATTTCTGCCACGTTTTCTTCTATAACATTTTCCAGCTATGGCACATTTTTTAAAGCAGTATATCGTTACGTCTCCTGGTCTCTTCTGGTTGCAGGGATATATGTAGGGCTTGTAGGTCCATCAAGAACCCTAGGTACCCATAGCCAATAAAGGAGCTGTACCTTGCAATGGGTTTTCATTGTATACCGGGTATACAGCAATTAATTTGGTGAAATATAGAGTCAAAAATAGTTATCATGGAAACCTTTGTATTTCCAAAATGGGCACAAGATAAGGTGTTGAGAAGCAGTGGTTATTTCACATCTCTGAATTCCGGGGTGCCCATACTAGCATGTGAATTACAGGGCATTTCTCATATAGACACCTTTTTTACACACTGCCTTACATTTGGAAGGAAAAAATGTAGAGAAAAACAAGGGGCAATAACACTCCTTCTATTCTGTGTTCCCCCAAATCTCCTGATAAAAATGGTACCTCACTTGCTTGGGTAGGCCTAATGCCTGCGACAGGAAACGCAAGATGGACACATCACATTTTTACATTGAAATCTGACATGTTTTTTGGAAAGTACCTAGCTGTGGATTTTGGCCCCTACCTCAGCCGGCACCTAGGGAAACCTACCAAACCTGTGCATTTTTCAAAACTAGTCACGCAGGGGAATCCAGGATGGGGTGACTTGTGGGGCTTTCACCAGGTTCTGTTACCCAGAATCTTTTGCAAACTTCAAAAGTTGGCAAAAAAAACCTTTTCCTCACATTTCGATGCTGCGAAGTTCTGGAATCTGAGAGGAGCCACAAATTTCAATTCCACCCAGCACTCCTCCGTCGCCTCCCCCCACCAAGCCTCCCGATAAAAATGGTACCTCACTTGTGTGGGTAGGCCTAGTGCCCGCAACAAGAAATGCCCCAAAACACAACATGGACACCACATTTGCACCTCAAAAAACTGACCTGTTTTTTGCAAAGTGCATAGCTATGGATTTTGACCTCTAGCTCATCTGGCACCTAGGAAAAACCCAGCAAACATTTCTGAAAACTAGACACCTAGGGGAACCCAGGATGGGGTAACTTGTGACGCTCTCACCATGTTCTATTACCCAGAATCCCTTAAAAACCTCAAAATGTAGCAAAAAAACCCATTTTCCTCGCATTTCGGTGCTGCAAAGTTCTGGAATTTGAGGGGAGCCACAAACTTCCTTCCACCCAGCGTTCCCACAAGTCTCCTGATAAAAATGGTACCTCACATGTGTGGTTAGGCTTATAGACACAACAGGAAAAGCCCCAAAACACTACGTGTACACATCAAAATTATCAAATACAAAACTACCTGTTTTTTGCATGGGGGGACACCTGTGATTTTGGTCCTGGGCTCAGCAGCCATCTAGGGAAACCTACCAAGCCCAGACTTTTCTGAAAACCCCAGGGAGGTGTGACTTGCGTGGATCCCCCAATGTTTTCTTACCCAGAATCCTCAGCAAACCTCAAATTTAGATTTAAAAAAAAAAAAATCTAATTTTTCCCACATTTCTGTGTGGGATCACTGCTCCGGTACAAATTTCCTACCACCCAACGTTCCCCTCAGTCTCCTGAAAAAAATGATGCCTCACTTGTGTAGGCGGGCCAAGTGCTTGTGACGGGGAAGAGCCAAAAAGATGCCAAAATTGAGGGGGAACCAAAGCGGGTCCAAAAGGGCAGTTTGAGGAAAAAAAATTTTTTAGGTTGACAAGTGGGGCAGAATTTTTATCGATCTAGATGCAACAATGCTGGTGGTAGGAATGTTGTGTGGATTCCTGAAGATTCCAGAAGGTGGAGGGGGAGGGACTCAGACTCTGCATTGTGCTGAGATGAGTAGTGCTGACATTAACAGAGGGACTGAGCGTGGCTCAGATTAGCAGAGGGACTCATACCCTGCAGTGTGCGGAGATGAGTAGTGCCGACATTAACAGAGGGACTGAGCGTGGCTGAGATTAGCAGAGGGACTCGTACCCTGCAGTGTGCTGAGATGAGTAGTGCCGGCATTAACAGAGGGACTGAGCGTGGCTGAGATTAGCAGAGGGACTCGTACCCTGCAGTGTGCTGAGATGAGTAGTGCCGGCATTAGCAGAGAGACTGAGCGTGGCTGAGATTAGCAGAGGGACTCGTACCCTGCAGTGTGCTGAGATGAGTAGTGCCGGCATTAACAGAGGGACTGAGCGTGGCTGAGATTAGCAGAGGGACTCGTACCCTGCAGTGTGCTGAGATGAGTAGTGCCGGCATTAGCAGAGGGACTGAGCGTGGCTGAGATTAGCAGAGGGACTTGTACCCTGCAGTGTGCTGAGATGAGTAGTGCTGGCATTAGCAGAGGGACTGAGCGTGGCTGAGATTAGCAGAGGGACTCGTACCCTGCAGTGTGCTGAGATGAGTAGTGCCGGCATTTACAGAGGGACTGAGCGTGGCTGAGATTAGCAGAGGGACTCGTACCCTGCAGTGTGTTGAGCTGAGTAGTGCTGGCATAACAGAGGGACTGAGCGTGGCTGAGATTAGCAGAGGGACTCGTACCCTGCAGTGTGCTGAGCTGAGTAGTGCTGACATTAACAGAGGGACTGAGCGTGGCTGAGATTAGCAGAGGGACTCGTACCCTGCAGTGTGCTGAGATGAGGAGTGCCGGCTGGCATTAACAGAGGGACTGAGCGTGGCTGAGATTAGCAGAGGGACTCGTACCCTGCAGTGTGCTTAGATGAGTAGTGCCGACATTAACAGAGGGACTGGGCGTGGCTGAGATTAGCAGAGGGACTCGTACCCTGCAGTGTGCTGAGATGAGGAGTGCCAGCTGGCATTAACAGAGGGACTGAGCGTGGCTGAGATTAGCAGAGGGACTCGTACCCTGCAGTGTGTTGAGCTGAGTAGTGCTGACATTAACAGAGGGACTGAGCGTGGCTGAGATTAGCAGAGGGACTCGTACCCTGCAGTGTGTTGAGCTGAGTAGTGCTGACATTAACAGAGGGACTGAGCGTGGCTGAGATTAGCAGAGGGACTCGTACCCTGCAGTGTGCTGAGATGAGGAGTGCCGGCTGGCATTAACAGAGGGACTGAGCGTGGCTGAGATTAGCAGAGGGACTCGTACCCTGCAGTGTGCTGAGATGAGTAGTGCCGGCATTAGCAGAGGGACTGAGCGTGGCTGAGATTAGCAGAGGGACTCGTACCCTGCAGTGTGCTGAGATGAGTAGTGCCGGCATTAGCAGAGGGACTGAGCGTGGCTGAGATTAGCAGAGGGACTCGTACCCTGCAGTGTGCTGAGATGAGTAGTGCCGGCATTAACAGAGGGACTGAGCGTGGCTGAGATTAGCAGAGGGACTCGTACCCTGCAGTGTGTTGAGCTGAGTATTTCTGGCATAACAGAGGGACTGAGCGTGGCTGAGATTAGCAGAGGGACTCGTACCCTGCAGTGTGCTGAGATGAGTAGTGCCGACATTAACAGAGGGGCTGGGCGTGGCTGAGATTAGCAGAGGGACTCATACCCTGCAGTGTGCTGAGATGAGTAGTGCCGGCATTAACAGAGGGACTGAGCGTGGCTGAGATTAGCAGAGGGACTCATACCCTGCAGTGTGTTGAGCTGAGTAGTGCTGACATTAACAGAGGGACTGAGCGTGGCTGAGATTAGCAGAGGGACTCGTACCCTGCAGTGTGCTGAGATGAGGAGTGCCGGCTGGCATTAACAGAGGGACTGAGCGTGGCTGAGATTAGCAGAGGGACTCGTACCCTGCAGTGTGCTGAGATGAGTGTTTTCTGAGGGTAGCAGAGGTACAGAAACCCTAAAGTGTGCCGTGCGCATGTGAGTTTTTTGGAGGGACTCGCAGTGTGCGGTCTGCGGCAGAGGGGGACACACCCTCCATTTTGCTGAGTTCAGTGCTAATGGGATTAGCAAGGGACACGTCCCCAGCAGTGTGCTGAGCTGAGGGGGCCTTGGATTGGCCCAGTGATGGTCTCCAGTGTTGTGATGTTGATGGATCGAAGGATTGGTGGCTTCCTGAGTGTGTGGTAATGCAGCACATGTAATACGCGGAGCTGGAAGTACCAGGTCATCCACACAGATGTTTTCTTTTCTCATACTACAGTTTTCGCTTATTCAGATTCCAGTCCCATTTATCAATTTGGAATAAAAAGGACCCCTGCTGGGCAGTCTGGCTTCCTGAGTACTGTACTGTGATGGCATAAATGAGCCGGATATTCCTGTGCTGTCCTTCAGCGCCTACCTCTGGACCTGCAGCAATACCCTATTCATGTGCATCCTTCTGTCCTTCACGCAGGTCTCTTCCGGAGCGCTCCTGGCCATTCTGAGCAGACACTACCAGGACCTCACTTGCCTCTGTTTCACTGATGACAGCAGCCACTTCTTGTCTGGGGCCAAAGACAGCCTGGCACTAGTCTGGAGCCTCTACAGGTAAGTGAGCAATGGCCTTCCTGTTTGGGAGTTGTGGTATGGGCTAGAAGGGGTTGTACTGGGTGAAATAAGGGGAATTCATGTGGAGCTATTGTTTGGGGCATCAGGTGCCTGTTGCTTGCTGTTCTGGTACACTCTGGGCCTTTTTGAGTGGTAGTAGGCCTTCTGGCTAGATACCCTCTTGAATGTGCTTTGTGTCAGCTGCCTGTCAGACTAAGCATCATCCAAGAGCGACTGTCTGTCAGCAGCTAGTCTGAGTAGATACCATCGAAGAGCTACTCTCTGCCGGCAGCTTATCTGATTAGATAGCATCAAAAGCGACTGTTCCTCCCCCCCCATCCCCTCCCCAGCTGCTAGCCTAACTAGATGCCACCCAAGAGCCGCTCTCCACCAGCATCTAGTCTGACTAGATACCATCCAAGAGCCACTGTCTCCTCCCTCAAAAGCAGCTAGTCTGACTAGATACCATCCAAGAGTGACTGTCTGCCTGCAATCAGTCTTGACTAGATACCACCTGATGGCGACTGTCTGCCAGTAGCTCATCTGACTAGACACCATCCGAGGGCAACTGTCTGCTAGCAGCTAGTCTGCCTAGATACCGTCCAAGAGAGACTCTGCCAGTAGCTAGTCTCAATAGATGCCATCCGAGGGTGACTGCCAGTAACTAGTCTGACTAGATACCATCCAAGTGTGACTATCTGCTGGCAGCTAGTGTGACTAGATACCATCCGAGAGATACTGCCAGTGGCTAGTCTGACTAGATACCATCCTAGAGCAACTGTTTGCCAGCAGCTAGTCTGACTAGATACCATCCAAGAGCATCTGTCTGCCAGTAGCTAATATTACTAGATACTGTAGGAAAGTCACTAGTTTTGGCATGGTTACCCTCACTTTCTTCCTGTCTGTCAGTGTGCTTAGACTGTTTTCATTGGGATCCTGCTAATCAGGACCCCCTTTGATTGTGCTCTCTCCTCTAAATTTGGTTGCTTTGGTACCCTTAACACTCCACAATTGGCATTCTGGTGTAGCCCGTAAGTTACTAATATATGGTACTTAGGTACCCAGGGTATTGGTACACCAGCGGTCCCCCATGTGCTGCAGCATGTATTATGCCACCCATGGGAGCCCATGCAAACTGTGTTTACAGGCCTGCCCTGGCAGCCTGCGTAAAAAGGTGCATGCACCCTTTCACTGTTAGTCACTGCACTAGGTCACTATAAGTCACACCTATGGTAGGCTCTCCTAGCCCAGAGGGTAGGGTGCAGGTTCCTGGGAAGCCATTTTACCCGTGTACTGGCCACAGGTCACTCATGTGGTCCAGCTACATAATGGTAACTCCGACCCTAGGCATGTTTGGTATCAAACGTGTTGGAATCATACCCCAATACTAATGCCAGTATTGGTGGCATGATTCCATGCACTCTGGGGGCTCCTTAGAAGACCCCCCAGTATTGCCACTACCAGTCTTACAGGGTTTGTGGGCAGCCCACGCTGCTGCAGCCCCTCAGACAGGTTTCTCCCCTCCTGCTGCTTGAACAGTTCAGCAGGAGGGGAGCAAAGGATTTCCTGTGGGAGAGGGAGGCAGCACCCTCTCCCTTGGAAATAGG
The DNA here is from genome assembly GCF_031143425.1 of Pleurodeles waltl. Lineage (NCBI taxonomy): Eukaryota > Metazoa > Chordata > Amphibia > Caudata > Salamandridae > Pleurodeles > Pleurodeles waltl. Next base: position 22,118,196 of record NC_090451.1, on the reverse strand, counting down.
TGTTACAGGCTTGGGAGGGGTAGCCTCCCCAAGCCACCGGCTTGCTTTGAAGGGCACATTTAGTTCCCTCCTTGCATACTCCGGTTTGCACCAGTCCAAGGACTCCGGGTCCCTGCTCTGGCGCAAAAGCACACAAAGGAAAGGGAAGTGTCCACTCCCCTATCCATCACCTCCCAGGGGTGGTGCCCAGAGCTCCTCCAGGTGGCCACTTGTCTCTGCCATCTGGAAAACAACATGTGCAGAGGCCCCTGGGAGCATCTGGTTGGTCAGGACCGGTGACTGATGTCAGTGACCCCCTCTGATAGGTGATCACTCTGCAGAGTGACTAAGCCCCCTGTTAGGGCTATTTAGGGATTCCCTTGCTGGTAGATCCCCAGGTTTCACGTGCAAGACTCCACTAGAACTCCTTTGCAGCGACCTCTTCTGCTCCTGGCCACCGGAACCGCTGGTGGACGTCACAGGAACCAAACAAGACTGCAAAACCGAGATGACCTCGCCTTGCAACATTGTTTCTTCGACTCCTTCCAGTAATTGGAACATTTCCTTGGCTGTGCATCCTCTGGGGTCTGCCAGACTTCAGCTGCACCAAAGAAGCAAGAAGGAATCTCCCTTGGAGTGAAGGAGTCACTCCCCTGCATCTGCAGACACCTAAGGCAACGATGTCCGGCTGCTGGGATCTGTTCTCCACAGGAACTGCATGGATCATCCAACATAGGCTGTGGTTCCGAGTGGTCCTCTTGGTCCTCTCTGACCTCTTTCCAAATTGGGAGACAATGAGCCCTTGCCTCTCCTTGCAGGACAGTACTCCTGTGCACCACGGCTCTTGCAGCAACCAAGGTCTGTTGACTTCTGCTCCAAGGGAATCTTCAGGCTCCAAGTAGCCCCAGCCTCCAGCACTCCCAAAGTTACAGCTGAAAGCTGCCTCCTGAGGTCTTGTTCCTTAGCAGCGTGATAACTGCAGCTCGCAGCTGCTAGATCTTGAGCTGAGCTAAGACACCTGGGAGCAGGCCTTGGCTGGGCAACACCCACTGCCCTGACCGCTTGATCCCTCACAATGAACCTCAGGTACTCAGCCATCTCTTAGGACTTGCACAGCACCAGATTCAATTGTCTTGCAGGAAAAATCAGGTGGCACCGGCCAAATAGAAAATTGAGATCAGCTGCACTATTTCATGTACAAGTCCCTAGTATATACAAACCCTGAGGCGGGCAAAGCTTTGTTTATAGTACCTGTCAGCTGTGGAATAAGTTTCCATTTCACCTTAGAAATCAAACTAATTTTCCTAGCATTCAGAAACAGTTGAAATATTGTCTTTTCTCGTATTCTTTTTAATGTGCCTTGCCTCTTAGCGGTTGTATCCCCAGTATATTTTAATTCTTAATGCCAAGACACCACCGGGTAATCGCATGTTTAAGAAATTTTACTCACTCATTCATCTCTTAAAGGTGCACTCGTTCCGAGCTCACAAGCTGAACGCCACGCTTCTCTCTGGACTAAACCCAAGGAGGTTGGAATTGCCCACTCCATTCAGTGCGAGATCCCCTCGTAGACACCGGAGATGAATTGCTCGCTCTTGTAGCCTTGTTCCACCTTTGTAGTGCTGCATGAGTTTCTGTGACTTAGCTTGTCACATGTCCTCAATGGTTCCTACTGTGTTTTGTGCTTTGGACCTGGAGCGATCAGAGCCCAGTGTTACCAACGACAGTCCACCCCCTTGGCAGCTGCTGTTTGAGTCGTGTGCTGATAGGTCCAGCCCTTCATCAATAAACTCATGTTTAAAAAACACCTGCATGGCACATACTCTTCCTTCATTAAATAGGTTATAGGATTATGAATTGCTAACATAAAAAAAAAACTTGCATTCAGTTTTGTACATTCGTCACCTCCCATAACCGCATCTAAGGGAGACGCTTCTTACCCGTCTATTTTTAAATCGTTCAGTATTCCAAAATAAAGTATTCTCCAATTCACTCTCTCCTTTGTTCCAGTCATGAAGTGTTATTTTACCAACTCTCCCTTTTCGTCGCCGAATCCCCCGCATGAGGTTCTTCAGCAACCCCAGTTCTAGACTGATCTGGGTGGGCCTTTACTGGGCTGCCAGCAGGCAGTCTCCCACAGGTGCAGACGTGAAGGCATGCATCCTTCTCCAACATGGAAGAAAGGGGCGCTAGCTCCCCTCACCACTTGGAGATTACACCTTGGGTGTTGCTCTTATCAACTACTGCACAGCTTGTTGAAAAGAGGAACATTTAATTGGGCTCACACACTGTCAATTGGAGGAAACTCACAATGCTGGACAGACCACACGTCCCTCACAGTGTGGAGCAGCTTTACAGTCATGAACGTCTGTCCCAGCCACATACCAGGTAGGCACAGGAGCAGTAAATGCATTTAAAGAGACTTATGGCAGAAATCTGGACCAAGGGTAAATCTGGACACCGCATGCGTGTGCTAAGAACTAATGGCACAACAGGTCTGCCTTCTCTACAGTTTGCCCTCGTGAAGCCCTGTCCGAGGCCTGTGACCTCTTTATGGCTGTTCTCTGTGGGTCTTCGTGCACCGGGGTACCCCCACTCACTGCTCAGATGAGGAGGCTCTTCACACATGCACCACCTCCTTGATGTGCACCTCTCTCCCCGCCGTCTGCTGTCCTCACCACTCTTCTGCTCCTAGCTTCGCTCCCCACTCTGAGAAGATGCAGCTCTTCCCTGCTCCATCCCCTCTGCTCGTAAAGGCACATCTGGTCCCAGAGCGAGAGGCTGCCTGCTTCCTCTCTCTAACCAAGGCTGTCTCGCATGATTACCATAGTTATTGCTTGTCCCTGCTTTGTCTAAACTTCTCTGAGCACATTCCTCTTCAGCACAGGTGTTTAATGCACTTCTCTTCTCCTGAACGGCATGTTCATTACATGGTCTGATGCAGCTGCACCCATGTGTGAATGCCATCCCAGCCTTTTCTCGATGTGTGCAACTTCTCAAAAGAATATCTTTTTGAAGGCGTAGCTTTTTAGGTCTGCTTGAGAGACCTCTTTAGCTGCCTCTCAAGAGCCCGGTATTAAAAGTTCATTTAAAAAAAATAGACCTGTCCGTGCAGACATCGGGTCCTGGGTCAGCCCACTGCACCCATTGGCTGCTTTGTACTGCAAATCAAGGAATTTTCCAGATCACATCTGCACCTCCATCTCAAGTGAAACGCAGCCCCAGTACTTTACTTTGCTAATGTTTTTTCTTTCCATTTCCTTTTTTTAATGGTTGTGAATTTAAACTTAAACTGTTTTAAGGCTCGTTTGTTAGAGCTAAAAATAAATTTGATTCGCATCAATAAGAATCTTATTTTCCTGTGCTGAGGATAAGAACTAAGTGTCCTCTGTACTGGTTCGAAGAACATCTGTCTTCTAGGAAGACCACCCTTATTGCTCTAGTATAATTGTATGTGAATTTGTCTTTTGTTTGGAGTTATTATTGCAAGAGTTTAGCAGCCACGTTTAAAAGTGGCATATCCTTGCTAAATAATTGGACTGTTGGTTTTGCCAACGCCTGTTTTCTTTTGTCCTAATAGACGCACAACACTCCTAAAATGGTGAGCCACAGGGACTCTCTAGCCTTAGATAGGAATTCACTTTTTTTTTTTTCTCTCTCAAAAATGAGATGTAGCAATGACCCAAAGGTTTATCTAGAATCATTTAACGACAGACTGGATTGGCAGCATATCAGGTGGGTGGGGTTTACTGCTGAGATGCTAAATGGGAGCTGGAGTTGCAGACAAAGGGGACCCTTAGTCTGGGGCAGTGCTTAATTTGTAAAAAAAAGCAAAGTAGCGGGGCCCTTCTCAGGAGACCACTTCCCCCGCCAGCGCTGCGAGTGACAGTGCTAGCACAAATGGTAACCATCGCACTCCTACAAGCGCGTCAAGTCAGGCCATCGAAGGCCACCAAAAGCTACATTAGTGGCGTGAGTGGCAGGTATTCTTTATTTAAATGTAATTCACTTTATTTTTTTGGTTGCTGCCAAAGAGCCTGGTGGGACTCCAAGTCCCAGGCTCCCTCTTGCTGCTGTTGCTGCCTGCTCCCCCCCCCACCTGGGGCCACTTTGTCTTGATCGCGGGCGCTATAAAGCGCGCCGCGCAACACCGCTGCGTGGGACGCGCCCGGGCAAAGCCCGGGCCAAGGGCGGGTCCATCCGTGCCCGTCAGAGACCGGAGGCCGGGCTGGGCCCCCCCTCTGGGCCCTAAGGCACGCCACTAGTCTACTTAGTGCTGGGAAGCACTTTTAAAACTCTTTTTGCATTGTTTTTGTAACCCTAATCCTCAATGGGGAAGCGTAAGGCAGCCCCGCACTGGGCTCTGCAAAACCTAAAATACCTAAAACTAATAAGGCCACGTTACCACACACCAACTGTGTTGCCAAGGAAATAGATGATTTGATTGAAGAAGTTGAACAGATTTTAAATAATAAGGAGAGGGTCCGACGAAAGGAGCTGAAATCTGGTACCCTCATCCCGTTTTTGACTTCAAGTTCGTATACTGCCCCCAAACCGCAAACTGTTACTTCACCTCATCAGGTATCAGCTCTCCAAGGCCCTACTAATATTGGCAGTTCTTCTTCTCTATCTGCACCTCATCTTGATCCTGAAGTACCAAACGACAATGTTACATACTCCACAATTACTTGTTCTAACCGCTTTTCCTCTTTAGCCCCCCAAGTTCTGGAAAATCCTCTATTAATTTCCACGACTTTGTCACATACGGAGAATGTTCCTTTATTAAATGACCTGCCAGCACTGGTGTTTAGCCTTAAGAGTGAAATAGGTGAGCTGAAATCTTTATTGCTTGAAATCACTACTCTTCTTAAAAGCAAATTTCTTCTCCCTATCGGTGAGCCTAAGCCAAATTCCGCAACACCCAAACACTCATATGTAAAAACTGTTTCCTCAACCGAGCCCCTGCCACCGCCAATAAGCGCAGCAGCCCTTATGGAAGGGCAGCGTTCTTATAGCCAGCATATGTCCTCTCTCGAACGCAATATTCCTCTTCCTTCTAATGTTCCTTTTAAATGGGACACTACTAAAGCTTCTCGCCAAAATTCTAATTCAACTAAGAACAACTATATATATATATATATATATATATATATATATATGTGTGTGTGTGTAACGTTCCTCCTTTGTCCCCAAATACGCGAGAAGATAAAGCCTCACTAGCCAATAAGGCCTCGCATTGGCTAAGACACGTTAGAGGTTGTGGCTCAGTCATTCATGATGACATTTTATCTGCCGAACGAGTAAATGGTCTTCCTGGTTGTCGAGACTCCATAAAACTCAATTTCAAAAACCCTCATCTGGTAACAGGTCTTCTAGATATGGAAGCACGCAACACAAATAGGAAGTCATCTGCTATTTCTCTCAGTGCCAGCCGCCCCACTGTTGGTCACATGAAGCCGGACTTCTCCTCTAGAACAACCAAATGGGTCTTGAGTCGTTTTACAGACCATCAAGATTTCAGGCCATTAGGTCTCTAAAGGTGTACCATCTGGCCTTGCCCCAATGACCAGTTCCGGTCCTGTTTCTAGTGGCCAACCAGCATGCGATTTCGATCTCCAGGGAGGCTACTTCTGACATTGATTGACTATACTCCACTAATTCCTGCGTCTCCATTCCTAGCTCAGATTGACGGGCCACAGGTTCCTCACTCTATTCACCTAGTCCAGGTGTTGTTCCTCTTTTGGATTCACAATTTGTTAACATCAATAATTTTACAAACCTGCTTCTGGAGAAGCTTATTGACAGCAACCTTCCAGATGACACCCTCGTGAAATCAAGCTGCTCTATTGCCCAGACACCAGCAAAACTTTTGTCCTGGAATGTGGCTGGCATCAATGGCAAACTCGCAGACACCGAGTGGGGGGCATTTGTTGAAAATTTTAATGTATGTATGTTCCAGGAAACTTGGGCCAAACACCGCACATATAGGCAGGGGTTTAGTTCTTTTTTTAAACCGGCTAAGCCATCTTTAGCAGGTAGGGCAGTAGGGGGCTTATGTACCTGGGTAAAATCGACAGCGGTGGGAGGAATAAAGGAGATATATGTGGATTCTCATGATATTTTGGCTATTGCTATCCAACCAATCTCAGGCTCCCCCGTTCTCTGTATAAATATTTATAGTAGGCCGGGACCCTCTAACCATGGTTCTACTATTATCGAGCTATTAAACACTAATTTCAGACTTCCGTCTTAAATATTACATTATAATAGCAGGGGATTTTAATGTCCAACTTGAATTTAACCTAGACCTTATAGAGGTTATGCAGCCTGAAGATAGTGTATGGAATATTCCTCCCCATTCCACCCAGCAAAATTCATACAAACCTTGCGTTAGGGCTACGCAGGTAATAGATCTTATGATATTACATGGTCTCCATCTTGGCAATGGCCGTTTTCCAGCTGATACTCCTGCAAGACCAACTTTTTTTAGGGGTCCTTATAGTAATAAACTAAATTACATTTTTTTTTTATTTAAGAGTTTGGCACCACATACTAGATGTGGAAGTTGGTAATCCACATACTAGTGATCATGCCCCTCTACAGATTACGTATAAGAGATCTCTCTTAGCAGGAGCCGTATTCCTTTCTGCTTCTCCTGTTGTTATGGAGTTGTCTAGCAACAGGCACACGGTAAGATGGGACTCTTTTGAGAGATC